>NC_136702.1:12437655-12542038 GCF_947650265.1 Symphodus melops
ATGACAGTGTGTGGTGATTTCTGCAAAGCTCAAACTTGAATGTTTGGGCGATAAAACTTGTCACAGTGAAAACATAATAAGGCACACATGATCGTCCTGCTTTCTTTAGACTTTATTTAAAAGTAACACCAGCACATTTCTTTCACAGGTAGCCATTGTTTTACAGTACTATTACTTCATCTAGAACTTTAAAAGCACGAGGCCTTTGTTGAAGTTGCATAATGCTTTGAATGGGTAACAGTATTCAGTCATGGACTTCACTCAGGACTTTATGAGACAAAACTTGAATCTTTTGCAGAATATGCAGTCTATGTGTGATGTCACTGAACATATCTCACACTGATCAGTGTTTGTATCAACGCTCCCCCATTTATATGGGTAAGATGTCAGAAGATACGCAAGTGAGTGTAAGGCTTTTTAATCTAAGTGCACCACACACTACAGGAGCGATGAGGTTTAAGCTTTAAAATAGTTCAACCAAATATGACAATCTGAAAGAACGCCACGAGGGTTGAGGTGGCAGCATTTCAGGCTACAGTCAGTTCAATAAGGTGGAAGTTACAACAAAAAGGCTACAAGTTATAACACATGATCACAAATAAACAGCCAGGAGTATGATATGTTGCTGTCTTCGTTCAGCCACGTAGGTTGCTCAAACATAATGCACAAAATGACATTGTGTTTCTCAAAAACAAACATTACCTCGCCACCAACTATAATTAAGCCTCCTCTGCTGCAGCACAGATCAGTCTGTAATTTCATCCTTCTCTTTCTTCAAACTGGCAAGGAGAGAGTAAGGATTCAACAAGATTGTGCCCCCTCTGTTACATAATGAAAGCGAAGAAGAACTCTATAACCTCTTTACTACGTGCAATGTATCTGCTGCGTGACTCCTTATAATAAACAAGCTGTACGGTCTCTCTTTGTTGACACAAGGTGAAGACTGCGTTTTGTTTTTGTGGTTGAATATTCATTCATAAATAGTAAATTTACAGTTGTCATACCAGACCCTCGCTGCCCCAGTCTGCACATTCAGCTTCATCCCATTATCAAAACAGAATCATTTAACGGGAAAAAAAATTCAATTTTAAGTTTTATATGTCAGATTTACAATGCGTCTTTCGATAAAAGTGATACAAAAACATATATGTTACCGTTCTGCAGCGCTGAATCCCTCTGAGATGTCCGACTGCTCTTTCTCTCTCTCTCTCTCTACTCGGTCCATCTACTTACAGACCAATCCACTGGTGTAAAGTCTTGTGAGCGTCCTACGTCACTTCCGGACACTCTGGCTCGTACACCTGTAAACCCCGGCGCTCACGCAATCAAAGATCATCTATTGTAAAGACAAATCCCACGGAAGCGAAACGTTTCCCCCTTTTATGTTCAACTTTCCGACCAAGCATAGCATCATTAAACTGCTGTAAACGCCTCATTGGGACTATTACAATATGAAATATGCGCTGGGATAAACCGATAAACACTTAATTTCAAATAGATGATTCTAAGAGATGTTGTTTTTTGTTCCAAGACTAGGAGTAAGAGAGCTGTGGTGATCTTAAACTATATTTTATGTTACTGTAGATAGTGTCATAACCCTTTATTTTAAGAGTGGACTACAAAAAGTAGCACAACTCTGCTGGAGCGTATGCTCTGTACTGAAGAATATGCACCATGTCAACATAACAAAATTTCCATTAACAAACAATGACTTGTTAACACAACTTAGTTGATAGTGATCTTTAGTTCTGCTTGGCCATGTTACTCAAACAGAATATGATGGTCATACGTCTCTTCCTAATAAACGTATCCTATTTCTTCTTCTTCTTCTTTTGATTTGTTTGCTTAAATGTTTAGTTTAGTTCATTTAGTTTAGTTTATCCTTAATTATCAATATATAAGCATTAAGAGGCTTTTTTTAGGTAAACTTGTCAGACCTTCATTTTGATGATTATATTGTTTATGATTCTGCTAGTATTAACTGATATACATGTGTAACAAATATAATAATAATCTGACATTACTGGATGTAGACACAATCTTTTTACGGTATAACACTGAGTTAACGACAAGACTCAAAGAGCAATTAATAAAGACTAGTGTTGTGCTGTTTGTAGTGTCGTGGATAACGATGGGAGTGAGGGCTCTTCCTTTTCCTCCACTCTTTGATGCTGTGGATAAAAATAGTTGCTGAATCTAAAGGGCGCCGTCAATGCTTACCAATAACCTGGAACATGGACAAGGATGTAAGAATGAGTTTGATCTGTGTTTTCTTGAGCATGTGGAAGAACAGACATAGGGTTAGTAGTCCATCATATTTTCACGCAAACGCCTGTATGAACTTTGCCATCTGTAAGCGCTCTGTTATTGACAGAGTGACATGGTGATTTCTGAGGAGTTATTCATTTCTGAGAGTGAAGGATAAACAGGAGGGTGTGAAACCGATACTGCTATGTCTTTGCCACGTGTGCTTGAACCAATGAGCGGCCTCGGAGGCTGCTCCGAAACTAAACTAATGTAGAGATGAATGGTTGGCAGGTGGAGAGACACAAACAGATAACAATCAAACATCGAGCAGTTCAGTGAGAGAATTGTCATATGTGTACAACTCAAAAATCAGTCAAGTCAATTAATTTCAGGTTGATTTTAATAGTCACACTATTAAGGCAACGAGTGCTAAGGTCACATGTGAAATAAAGTGCAAAATTCATCAATAGACATAAAAGGGCATTACATGACAATAATAATAATTTCATTGGTAAAATAAGATGGAAGACCTTGAATTACAATCAGCAGTAACCTTAAGCAAATAAAAAAAAATACCCTGTGACTTTATGTAAAGTGTTACCTGATTTAAGATGCAGAAGTGTTAACTGCAAAAATATAAATAAAAAAATAAAGTCATCATATAGTGCTTTCCCTTCAGAAGTTGATTATATTAACATGATTGATGTTTTTCTTCATAAGTGCCATTTTAATATTGCAGTCAAACTGGACTTCTTTATATAAGAGTTACTTTGTTAAATTGAGTTTGCAGTCAGTATATACATGCAAAGGTTAAACACTGAAATGTGTTAGTAGGATGTAGCATTAAAATGAGGTGATCATGTGAAGAACAACGAGCTTAAAGTTGTGTTTGAGTTTGTGTACATGGCCAATCTGCAATAATGGAATGTTTTCTTTCCAAGAGAACACATGAAGTCTACTGTAAAACATGAATAAGGTGTACATCGCAGTGTTTGCAATCAGTTTACCGTCCAATGACTTTAGGGTAACAATTAACAGCAGCAAAAAACATGGCTTTATAGTCTCCCCAGTGCATTTAGTGCAATAGCAACACATCAATACACATGAAGACACATTTACAGCTGGAACAGTTTGAATATCAGAACTTCCTGTTGTGCAGCTCGGCGACCTGCTGCAGGGAGTCTCTTTGGTTTGAGGACAGTCTGGTTTTGCTGCTCACCTCCTTCCACTGTAGAGCACCATTGCTGCTCACCACCTGAAGAAAAAAAAATCATAAAACTGAAGTCATTATTACTTTAATAAAAAAAAAATGTAGACAGAAATAGTATAAATCTTCATAACATTGTAAAATACACCCCCCCATCACCACCACCTTACAAATATTGAAAACATATATATAAATGTTCTCACCACGTTGTTGATATCTAACAAAAGATCACTGGTTCTGTCCAGGTGAATGTTTAACACGGTTGTTTTCACCCAGGCGTTATCTGTATTCCTGCAGTCATCTACATAATCATCAAACACCTAAACAAAGAACAACAACAACTAGAAGTCAGAATGATCAAAATGATGAAATAAATCTATGTTTCGATGAAATTCCTAAAATATTTTGCAATTTAAAAAAACTGCTGGAGTTCAGAATTGAAACACTGGTTAGTAAAGTTCAACAGCAACACAAACTGACTTAATGATTATACAGTTAACAGACATCTAACTAAACAAGTTTGAATAAAATTTAACATGACAGCCTTTTTGAATAAAGGATTTTTTTTGGGCTGTTTTATAAACCAGCATTTGTTTGAACAAGGTGTACTGAACGGGGTGACAAATAATTGTTTGACCTCAACAGGGAAATCACTTACATGCATGAATATATCTGTTGTAAGCTTATATTTGTCTGTGAGGACCTCTCAGCTATGACATCTAAAAGTTCAGACCCTGTCAAACTTTTTTTCTGATACTTTCAATCATTTCTTTTGCAGCCTCTTCCTTATGAATATGAATATGAAGACTCGAGTGTCATTTCTTTTAGCCTATTCTTTACCTTTATTCATCACATTGTTGTTCTTCCACACTTTGTGCTTGCCTTTGCTACAATTGCATATTATAATTGCTTTTTTTCACTTTAGCTTGTTTGTTTTATATGCTTTTATATTTTTGAACAAATTGTAATCTGGCCTGCAAACAGCTGAAAATAAGACACTTATCCTCGAGTTTCTTCAAGCCGCTGAATAAGTTTGTATTCATGTAATTTTCTCGAGTTTTATTCACTGCTTTGCGTTCTTCATTAATTGTCTGTCTGATTCCTTCTGGGAACATTCAAACTGTACTCTCAGAGTTGCACAGATGTACCTTTGTTCCCTCGGAGGCTTTCTCATACATTTTTTCATACAACTTCTTTCCCATTGTTCTCTTGAGAATCACTGGTAACTCATCTGCTGATTGGACAGGTCCCTGCAGTTTGTAGAATGAAAACAGAACACGTTACACATTTATTTAAACAATCAAAATGTTAAAAAAAAAAAAAAAAAAGTAGAAAAGCAAAAAGCAGCATTGCTCTAACATTAGTACTCACCCCGGGTAGAGCTAAGCTGCCATGACTGTCCCAAACTGCCAGGTACTCCAAAACAGATCTTTCACTGTCTCGCCACCTACAAAACGTCAAATTTAAAACCTTAAAACATGGCATGCAAAAACGTTAAAGATATATGAGCTATCAATCAATCAACCTTACTTTGTATCTTGTCAATTCATACAAAAGTTATCTTCAGACACTCTACAAAAAGAGCAGGTCGAGAGCGTACTCTTTGACCTTACCGTGTCAGCACGAGGTCTACAGTCAGATTTGGACCGAGGCAGCTGAGTGCACCTTGTCCCCTGACACCCGTCCTGCCTCCTGGGTTTCTAATGACAAACAAGAAGCACTTCAGACATGGAGAAGCGCTCATAAGGTTCCAAAGATGTTATTTGACACTTTGTGTGTTCTTATCTAGAATCAAACCTGTAATTATCCAAGTCTACTGGTTGTACTCTGCATGGAGAAAGAAGAAATGAAATGTAATAGAAGGAGATAGGAGGATGACTTGTGATACGTGTAACAGGGTTAGGCAACAGATTTAAATGTTCATTTTCAATTCGTTTCTGTTTGAGCAGGACAATATTGACAAAAAAAAGAACATTCACACTTTTTTAGCTGCAAATATATCCACAAACGTAAACACTTTGTATTGTCTTCTTTTTTTGTAAAAACGTACCCATCCATTTGGGCCCCAACGTCTTCAGAGGTGTAATAAGGCGGCATGTATGAGCTGAAGCTGACCTGAAAAAACAGAGGACTTGAAAACCACCCAGAACCAAAAAACCCACACTGTAAACTTCTGAAGCCTAGAAACTGGTGCAAATCTTCCTGACGTACCTCCCATGGCACCTTCTCCTCAGGCACGGGGAAACGTATGATTTTGCTGTTTGGGTAGTGAAACTGCCGAGCATTCACGTGGAACCTGTCCTCTTTCTCAGATGTGTTCCTCAAAGTGTCGGGGGACTCGTCCGTTGTGGCAGATGCTATTGGAAAGATGAAAAAGTAAGTACAACAAGAGGTTTGGCACGTAAACAATCATCGGAATGTGGAAGTCGGGAGCTGACTTAATGATGGTGTTTCTTTGGAATCAAAACCCTGAGATTTTAGACTCTCCATAATCCACTGCAAGGCTTTGGCTGACTGGACAACCTGATGACAAAACAAAAGTAGGTCAGATACTTTTGATCTCTGCTTGTAAAACATGGAAGATGAAAGATTTTTTTTTTTTTCAACCAGGGAAATAAAATGCAACTGAAGTGTCTATTTTCTGTTCTGCGCCCTCACTCATGCTGCCTGATGTTAAAGAGATACTTTAATCGACACGCAGGTGCAAATGTAGTAATGAGTAAAAAACCAGGTCACAACCTGCTCCTCTAGTCTAGCCAGTCTTGTCGCCATGGCAGCAGAGCTCGTCTCCTCTTCCCTCTCAAGTCGATCGTTCATGGTGGTAACCCTCAGGAGACAAACAACAACATTCTCGATAAGTGGTTCTTATTCTAGTATCGTAGGTTGTTTGATATTATATGATATTATATATTTATATTTAACAGTAGAAGAACAAAAAAAGAAAAAAAAAGATTAAGTTACTGTATTCAGTAAAGTTAATGTTTGTTAGATCTTGCTCAGAGAAAGACAAATAAAGTATCCTAGTAACTTTATGGGACATGTGACAGTGGTATGAGTCTTAAAATAGAGTACAGCTATGTTTAGTAAAAAAAAAAGCTAAAAGAGGATAAAAGGCAAACGCTTACACACGTGTTTTAACAGCGTGGGTCAGGATCTGAACTAAATCTGAAGGTAACATGATGATTAAAGTTGAAACAGGAGAATGGACATTTTTTGGGGGCAGTAATGTGTGCTTTATGATGAGTTCATTCCAACAGACTTATTACTTATCTGTTGTCACAAACAAGAACTTTTAACCACACAGGAATCTCAAAGTTGGTTATAAAGTTGAGGAGGTTGAATCACACTTTATTAACCAAATGTGGACTAAAACAGTTCATTCAAGATGCAACAATAGATCTTAAATAAACAGCAGTAGCTTACACACTTGTTATTAAGGCACAGTGGTCTACAGTCATTGTGTGGTTTTACTTTTGGGCCGTGTCCAGGATGCGCCGCTCCATACTCTGACTCTGCTCCTGTTGTGTGGAGAGCAGGTATCGGTCCTTCATTAACACCTCCCAGGACAGCAGCTCCTCCTCTTCTACCTGAGGAAGCTCATGCTCTGAAAAACAGAGTCAAACATTTATTTTTCTAACTTTAAAAAGACCGCTGACATACATATACAAAAGGACACTTTAGTTTTGGAGGAATTAGAATCCAGATTTAGAAAAAGCACATTGTGTTTAACTTTTATTTTGAAATGTTGTCCAATTACTACCCCCAAGCTCAAAAAACATTCACGCTTATAAAAAGGAGAAAATCCGGAAAATATGTGTGGATGGAACCAAAATAATCTCTCATCACAAGGTCACAAAGATGTGTAAGTTGTAAGCACGTTACCAGTGTTGGCATTGAAAAGGAACCACGTGAAATGTGTAGTCTTTGCGTAGGCAGAAATAAATGATTCTAAACGTACTAAACTCTTTGCATATGACGGGGGGCTGACGCAACAACAAGAGCCTGATGAAGAGGTAGAGATGGCTGAAGATGATGAGAGGAGGAGGGGCCGCAGGGAGGCTGTGGTACTCCTTAATCAGCTCGTATCTTTGAAACTTCCAGATCGTGTCTGTGTTGTCCTGCACTTCCTGGAACGTAAAGCTGTGAGGAAAAAAAACGCAGAAAACTAAAAGGATGAATTATGAGGTTTAAAATATGACACAATAAAAGTGACTTCTAAAATATGTAATGCATAAAGTCTCACTAAAACAAGGACACGGAGAAGTTTAACTCACTTGAAGATGGCTATGAGGAGGTTGAGCAGCAGTATGTTGGCAAAGAGAAGGTAAACACAAAGCATGATGATGGTGAGCCATTCAGGGAAGGCGGGCATTTGGTTTTCATTAAGGACAGGACATTTGGGTTTCAGAGGATCGGTGCCATTCATGCTGCAGGTGTCTATATCAAACGCAGCATCTGCACAAAGACAACAACAAGGAACCATTTATTTATATAAATGTTGTTGACAAAAACTGAGATTCTACAACAAAGAAATAATACATTCTCCACTCACAATCAATGTTTGTGGGAAAATCCCCAAATATGATGCGGTACGGCTCATAAACCGCCCCGCGGACGATCCAGTCCAGCCGGCTGTCGTTGTCGATAAGGATTCCCTGTTTGGCTACACCGTATGCTACCACCCAGATACTCAGCAGGAACATGAAGAAGAACATATCCATTATCTGTGGGACACACACACACCAGACATAAATCATATTCGACAACTTTATATACAGTAATTATGCTGTATGTGAAAACTTCTTATGAGTTCTAGTTTTAAACCCATGAAACAGTTGGTAAGAAGTTGGATTATTGAGATAGCATGATACTTTCCAGTAGGATGTGTTGAAACAGTAAAGGGCTCTTGAGGAAATAAACGACGGTAGAACTGGTAATGGATGAAAAAACCTCCACTGACTGAGGTCCAGTGCGGTAACAAACAGACCAGCTGCTACACTTCATTTAAAATCTCTTTTAGTTTGTTTCTCTCATGTGCAGACAGCAGATGGAGGCCCAGTGAAGCAGAAGCCTCTTTTTCTCTTTGATTAGAAATATTTTGGAGCAAAGCCTTACTTTTGTGCTCTGCTATTGCTCCCACATTGCATCAGGTCAGCTGTCTATAATTCAAAGTTACCCTCTCACCATCCTCTTGACGATGATGATTTTGGGTCCCAGGGTCTTGCTGATGGTGAAAATGGCCATGAGACGAAGGCAGAACACAACAAAGTCGATGCAGAGGACAACTTTTCCAGCATAGAAAAGTTTAGCCGTTAACCTGAAGAAGAAAAAACATTTTCGGTCGTGGATTGGAAAAAAGTTCTGTAGCAGACAGTGATGATCTGGGAGGAGAAGAACATACCTAAATGCAAGGCCGACAATGAAGAGGAGGATGGACAGAACATCTAGAATATTCCACACATCATTTATGTACATCCTGCTTTTTTTACGAAATCCAAAGCCATCCGGATCATAAAACAACTGAGAAGGAAAAGACGAAACAGAAATGGGCAATTTGTTATTTAGTGATAATTTCATTGTTTGAATATTTATTGGAATGAGGCACACTCTGAGGGCAGCATTCACCTTTGTGGTTAAATTACACCTCACATTAATCCTAAATTACTGAATGGCCATGTTACCAGTCTGCCTGCAATGACTTGGATACAACAGATTTGAGCAGCCGAGGGACAGATGTGCTCCAGATGCATTACACACCACTATCCAATAAGTGGCAGCAGAGCGAGATGTCCCAGGAACTGATACATACGGCGTGGGACAAGCAGGGTTGAGGTACACCCATTGTCTGTATGAAACATGTCAGAGACATCACTCATTGGTTTGTGAAGAAGCGTAATGAAGTCTTATGACCGTGGTAACCATACTGTACATTTTATCTCCTGTTTTTGATTATTCTAGTAACAGACATAGAGGTGGAGTTCAGGTGTGTCTTAGGCCTCTGGGCAAACAGCTACAATGTGTCCGTCAGTCAGTTAAGCCACACATGTCATTAAAAAATGATTCAAAAGAAAAACAAACTGTTTTTCTGAGCAAACCAGATTTTTTTGGAACAGGCTGATTAATTCTGTTGTAAAAATGGGCATTTTAATATGGCCATCTTAATATGACAGCAGAGCTTCATTATGTCAATTTGTAACAGCTTGTATGTTGGTTAGCTTTTACCCGTCCCTGTCTGTTTTTCACATAACCTGGATTTCTGGCATTAATGAGTTTTTATCTTCTGTTTCAACCATTAATTCTTCAATAATTAGAGAAGAGAGAAATTTCAGGTGGACTGAAGTTTTGATGGGTAATATAAACAAATAACTCTTGGGTCTATCAGTGAAGTGAAATCCAGTCAGGAGGGCTTTACACTCCAAGTTAAATATGCCACTATTATGCTGTGATGATAGAGAACCAATTCAGTTAATCCACCATCATGACACAAGACAAAAGACTGGCGTTTGTTGACATTTAGGGAAAAGGAGACCATACCACACTAGAGGATGATTAAACAGGTGTTCCTCATGCAGAAAAAAAAGCACCTTAAAACGTCAGCATATGTTAATTTATCCTTCCATATGTGTGAGTCCCAGCTGCCTTCTCTCACCTGTCTGACCTCCTCACACACCAGAGAGAACAGCCAGATGTACAGCAGCAGCTCAGCAGGAGAGGGCGTTGTCTGGAAGTCGATCATCAGCACCACAGCAAACAGGAAGAGGAAGGCGAAATAAGACACAATGTTCCAGTAAAACTTGACCTGAGGAGCGCTGTACAGGCTGACCAGTTTAGACCAGCTGCCCAGAATCTTCAGGCGCTGCAGACTGGCCGCATCACTGTGGACAGAAAAGGTCCCTGAGGTCACAGATAGCTTAGTTTTTTTGTATTTATTGTTTTTTTTTCTCTCTTAAGGGACATTTAGGAGTTTTATTTCTTGCTTGTAACCAGGACCAGAAAGTGTCTACTTACAGACGACGTCTTTTCGTTCGGAGAACACTTCCTGTCACATTCTCCACTGTCTCGATCTCTTTATTCTTCTCAGTTTCTCTCTGAAAAACTTGATCACATCTAGAAAGAATTACAATTAATTATGATTACTTTCGAAAGAGAATGATCAAAGCCAAAAAAAAAGCTGAAGCACAAATACATTCATAGATTTAGATATAGGAACTGATACACCACCCAAAAAAAAACATCTGTCATAACCTTATGTTCAGACTAGGTTATGTTTGTCTTTCTTTTAATATTTGACTTCTTTCATTTTTGTTTTCTTTGAGTTACTGTCTTCCCTCTCCATGCAGGTTCCCTCTGCTGCCCTCTTGTGTGCTCTACATGTTTCACATTACTCCCCAGCCCTACTGTATCAGCGACTTGGTCCCAGCTGACTCTCATCACTAATCAACCCAGCTGTCTGTACTTCTACGTCTTGATTACCTCACTTGTATTTAGTCTTCATGCCAGTTTGTCTCAGTAGCTTGTGGGACTACTATTCCAGCTTTTTTTTATTTGTAGTAGACTTTCTTGTGAGTGACCCTTTGACAAATGTTTGGACCTTTTTTTGCCTGATAATAGTTTTGTACCTCTGCCTGTTTTAAACGTGTACTAAATTACAGAAAACATTAATAATTTTGTAAATGACAAGGAAAACTAAAAGAGGTGCCACTTGCTGCCCCTAGGTGGTCTAAGAAAAATACACTATTTTTTAAATGTGCATATTTTTTTTCCTGTGGCAAACCAAATGTATGGCGCTGTATTAAATGTAACTACTGTATATTTATATAGAGACTGATTACTATCCAAAAGTACAACAGATGTAACACACCTTAAAGACTGAGATTTCGCTATAGCATTTTCTTTTGCTTTTAGCTAACAATCTTTTCTGTATTTGCAGTGTATCAGCTTTAAATGTCAGTTGTCTTTGCAGCTGTATGTTTTGTGTTTCTCCTATTGAATGTCTTTTACATCGTTGTACCTCCAGCACAGTCCTGCTGTGCAAATAATCATTTAGTATCTTGCACAGTTACAACTCTAATGTTGAAATAGACATCCTGTGCAACCGCCCCAACTAAATTAAGTAAGTCTTTCGACAGAGCTAAAAAACCAACCTGAAAACAAGAAATCTAGTGTAGATAAGTGGAAAGAAGACCATGCAGATGAGCACTCTCCACACAGGGTTGACCACTGAGAGCTCGCCACACCAGATCTGAGTCAGAAGAACCTAAAAGAGTTATCATATTGAGCCAATCTGAATCTTGAATATTAATTTCTTGGTATTATAAAGAAAGCCTTGTACAAAAGATTTAACAGCCACGCTTATTCAAGTCACAAGATTTGAATACACGCTAATGAATGTTTTAAAGGTCACATATAATACAAAACACTTTGTTTTCATAACACTGATATGTGCACCTAGCCTGTGGACACTACCCCCCAAATATGAGAAAAGTCCATCTTCTCTGTCTTTGCCTGCTCCACTTTTCAGAAAACGCGTCCTCAAACAGATCGTTTGGATAATGACATCACAAAGGGCAGTGAGCCCTCCCCCCTTTTTTTCTGCCCTTTGAGTCTGCCTTTCCACTGTAAACAATAAGACATGGTGCAAGAAAGCCTGAGCCACCCAAATCATTCCGGAGGGGGGCGTGGTCAGACACAGCTCATTTATATTTAAAGCTATATACACAAAAAACAGCCTGTTGTGAGCAGGGCTGTAATAGAGAGGTTTATTTTATCATCAGAGTGGATTTTTGGCAAGAAACCTCATAGGTTTTGGGAACTCTGGCAGTCATTTAAACTCATAAAATGTGACCTTTAAAACAAGAATCTCTAAAGATTATATGAAACTTCCCTTTACCTGAACTCCTGACTGAGCTACAAAGCTTTTATCATCTGCCTCCAATGCGAGTCTAAGGCATGTTGTCCTTCCCCAATATGGTGACGCACGAACCAACAACTTCTGAGCCCGCGCTTCATCATTATTATTGCACTCACTGAACACACCTGGAATACACAAACACACACACACACTGAGACAGGTACCAACCTCATATCTCATTATGCTCAGAAAAAGCTGCTAATGTCTCATATTGTCTTGTACCTATGGCTTGTTTCTCATAGTGGTTAGCAAGTTCACGCATGACCTCTGCCTCATCTGCATCACTGCCCTCCTCTGCCATTTTCTTCAGGATCATAGTGGCAGCCAGAGCAGCGGACATGCAGTCTCTGCACTGTGTTCATACAGATACAAAAAGATGCAAGGATGTACACACACACATACACACGACACACCAGGTAGTATTTTTAAAAGCTCTCTGTAGAAGAGAAAGATCACCTGCTCCCAGGCAATTTCCGCAAGATCTTTATTGTTTTGGACGACAGCCCAGAGGAAAAGATCTCTGCCGAAGTCTCTTTGAGGTTGATCATGTGGAGACTCTGAACCTGTCTGAGATTTAGACAGCTAAAGGAAAGTAAGTGAATGTGCATTCATCGGAGAGTTTAGAGCTTTAGACTCAGTGTTCAGAAAAACAGTTTCAAAGCATGACTCTGTCAGAAATGTTTGACATGACATCAGTTAAAAGTTCTCAAATCTAATTTCTCTCTAGCAGTATTCATTTACAAATGCATTAAAAAAATATATCAATATTAAAACAAAACGAAACACTCAATAGTTTTGGTAGAAAAATAACAAATGGTAAATTTAGCTTTACGTTATAAAGTTCTGGCTAAAACCTACTCACTGATACAGATGTGTCCTCCATAGTCATATTAAAGTGGCACGTCGTTGTGGAAGGGGGGTAGAGGGGCTGGGTGAAGCTGCCCAGGAGGTGGCGCACCTCATCAGACACATGACTCATGGAGATGGTTTCTCCTTGCCCTTGGAGAACTCGAACCCTTCTCTGGAGCAATCGCCTCTTGCTGCGTCGTGCTCTGTCGACTCGCTTGGCCAGCTTGCGAAGAAAGAAGCAGCCGGGCATCTGTTTGTAGAGCTCGCACAGGGTTTCTTCGTCCTGCAGGAAATCTCTCAGATTCACACCGTTCTCCAGCAGCAGACTCACAAACTGAGGCTTGTTGCCCACCAGAGCTGAGAACATGGCCCAGTGGAGGTCACTGGACTGTGTGGGATTAAACCAGTCCATCAACAAAGGAGGAATTTTCCAGTAGAATCATCAAGACTTTACAAATAAAACTGTCCTCAAATTTGGTGGTACAGTTTTTTTTACAATCATATTTCAAGTCTCTGTCATTAAAGTCCCATTAAACAACGTCAACAAAGGTCATCAAAGGATTCAATGTTATCTTACTCAATCCATTTAACTTGTTCTTAATGTAGCAGAGACATGAGGATTGTATTGTATCTCAAAGAGACAGCTGCAAGTGTTGTTGTGACAAAACGTTGTATGCGGAGGAAACCCACCTTCCACTGGCTCTCCTCAGTGAAAATCTCCGTCTCTGCTATGTCCACTCGGTTCCAGGCTATAGCCAGCTCCAGCTGCCTCTTCCAGCACTCGATTCCCAGAGACTCACTGATCCTCGAAGCTGTGAGGACAATTTGTTAGTGTTTTTTTAGTTTTTTTACTACAGTATATCACTTTAGATTGAGTTAATACATGACTGCAAGGGGCATTTTGACCATGGAAAAAACAGATCAATGGTGTGTAAAGTAATTTTTTATCATTGAGCAAAATTTGCAGTTGATTATTTTTCTCTCTATAAAAAAACAACATTCAGCACTTCGATGCTGTGCCATGCCATTAACCTTGTGGTCAGAGATGATGATGTAGAGCTTGAACAGCTTACACTGTCTCCTTGCATGAAGCATCCAAAAGACGTTTATTATACCAGAAACTTGTGGTCATGGACAGAAAAAAAGACAGAGCTTCTTCGCTGAATTAGCGTCATTACTGCCTGGAAATTCACTTTAATTTCTCTTTAGTTAATGGATCTCAGAGATGGAAAGTATGGACAAAGCATTGAAGCTAGAATGATGAATCATCATGACTACGCTTATCCAGTGTGCTGGATCTGCCTTTCATTAAGAGCACTTTGACTCCACATACTTTTATATCAGTACCCAATAAGCTTCCTCTAAACAGGTTTCATCTTTCTTTCTCCATATAACAATGAGGAAGAAGAGATTTGTAAGAAGTATTAAAATGTATCAAGTGTGGCTATCAATGTTTCTGTATAGAAGAAAATCGTTAAGGGGGAAATATCTGCAAGAATATCCGTGTTGTATTTTTATCACGACATATTTGATTTCGATATAAAAGTTTTCTGGGAGATGACCTCAGACTTTCTTAGAGCTGGTTTGAAGAAATACCCTTTTTTTTTTTAAATAAAAAAACATTAAAAGACCAATATGTAAGATATCAAGTAAATTAAATCAGAAAATGACCTTACTATTTCTATTTAGGAAACATGCTGTTTTAAAGTATTGGCTTCTCTGACAATAACATGTTGTCCTTCTAAGTTTCGATTCTGGTCCTGAATGGTCTGTTTTTGTTTTGACCAGAGAAGTAGGCAGCCACCCCCACCAAGGCAGCTTTAGAAAAAAACAAATCAACAGGAGTTGCAGCAACGAAAGCATGCAGAACTGGTTGAGATATATCTGAGTCTAGCCAACTTAAAAAGCCTCTATATTTTTCAAATGACCTCTATGAGCAGGAATGTGGTATAAGTAGGGAAAATATTGGAGATACTTTGAGAAAATACAGAGGTTGGACACACAAAGGTTTTAAGATTGTTGCAGAGCTGGATAAACACTGAAGCTTCAGTGTTTGAAAGCTCGGTGTCATAGTTACATATTTGCTGTTTTCTACTGACTATCTATAGTCAGTCCAGTAAGGCACTGAGCATCATTACCTTTAAGAAGAGCTTGTAGAATAGCCACGTCTACATCCCCATGACTGTCCTCGCTTATTCTGAAGACCGTCAGCAGTTGAGGCATGCTGATGATGTCCTGAATCTGAATAATAAACACAATCAAGCAGGACCTGAAATTTCATTTCAAAAGCACATCTGGAAACACGACTATCAAAGTGCTTCATAGAACATGACGTTAAAAAAAAGTACATATAACAGCAAACAATAATAAACCATACACAACAATAAAGTCTAAAGTAACATCAGAAAATACAATGATCAATTACTATAGAAGGAAGCTATTAGAGTATGAATGTGTTTTTCTTGAGAAGGGACTTGAAGGTGAACTCTAAAATAAGTTTAACAAAGACATTTTGACCAATTCTGAAAAAAAAGGTTAACTTGAGAAGAGAGGGTAAGATAAGAAGATTCTGAAAACATCTCATTAAATCTGTTAAAATCATTTTATCAAGAGAGAATTTAGCTTACTCAATAATGTGATCTTTCACGTTAGCCAAAAATCCAAAGATATTATTTGTATGGATGGTTCAGTGTCATCTGCATAGAAAAATAATACCATATATCCTATTGTTTATACCAAGCTCAATTTCAAACAGCTTGAAAAAAAAATTAGGTGTTTACAAAATAATGGAAACTTAAAAAAAAGTTTAGATCATCTAAGAGGTTTCAGAGAGCAGGATAATATGTGGAAGCTGTTTCTTCTTCAGGGAAAGCTGAAGTCATGTCACACAATAAGCTTTGATTTATAGCTTTATTTTATACTCCATCTATCCTTTCTTTCAACAGAAATGTAATGTAATGTTAATTGGTCTGTTCGTGTTAGACGTTGCACCTTGTTCACAAACCTTTTTGGTCCACTCAATGATCTTAAGGTCAGGGAATTTTTCATACTCTTTGCCAAAGAACCTTTTCATCAACAGGTGGATCTGGGCGATAGTCACCCGGCTCAATGGTAGTCCTGCTGCCTGGGCGATCACATCTGCTATTCTCCCAGAGCCTTCCAAGATCACACATGGTGTCCCACACAACATGGAATTATAGATTGTCTGAGTGGAAAAACACAAGACAGTCAGACAAGGCAGCTTCACAGACAGAGAGACAGGGAGACAGAAAACTAATTACTCACATTTAGAGTGCCTGGTCCTCCATCTAAAACTACGCACACCACAGGGATGGTCACTCCGCTGTCTGGAGGTCAGAGGATAAGAAAAATCCATTAAAAATTAACAGCAGGACAGATAGAAAAGAAAAGATTTGAGATGAAATCTGACATTGCTGGTTTTGGTGACACAGCATCAGATATTTTTAACCTTTGCTTCCAAGACGCTTTCTCGAAATGCATTTCTCCAGACGGCTACGCAGCTCAATCTCCACACCGTAATTTCCATGGGTGCCATCGTCCACCAGCAGGAAGTGGGTGTGGTTGTTGTCGAGGCAGGAGAGTCGGCCCTGGCCCTTAATGTCCATCGGATAATGTGCTGGAAAACAACCCTGCAGAGAAAGAAGGAGGAGATGGAATGACGCATGTTGTAGGAAGAAATAAAGTGTGTAAATGTACTTACTGTACCTCTGGATGCACCAAAGTGTCCTTATTGTGAATGATTCCCCATGTTGCTACTCCAATGGCCACAATCTGACCATGAATAGAGCCGCTCAGGGCGTTGTCCCTCACAGCCTGCCCGACATGCTTCATCACACCTGCGTGTGTACCACCAGTGATGATCCATGCTCCTGGGAACAACACAGAACATGTTGTTAATAAACACACTTTTATTTGGTATAAATTATAATGGGGTTTTTTTCAGATTTCAGATTTCTACCAGCATGTCATTAAAAAATCATAGGTTTAAAAGGAACTTTCAATCATACATCCACAACACGATGAAAAGACTCCAGGAAGGATCTACTCTCGGTCAAGAACAGTTTCTGCACAAAGGGGTGGATACATGGGTTTGCTGTGCTAGTAGAGGCCAAGCCTTGTGAATAATCACTCTTTAAAGGCTTAATGTACACATGTTTGATCCAGTAAATATTCCCCTTGAGCACCAGCATGAAATTAAAACCAGAGAAAAGAAAGTTAGTTATTGAGGTAGCATTTCAAATGGTGCAACACTAAGAAGAAGAAATGGAGCTTTGACTTAAACAGTGAAGGGAGCTGAAGAAACACGGTGTCAGATACACTATCATCCTTCCTTTACCTCCCAGGTACTCATAAAACACCTGCTTGCACAGACTCCAAGGCTATTCATTCGTACACCTTGAAATCCCACTCACGCTCAGTTCTCTTTAGCGTTGTTACCTGTTGTCTGGGCCACTTTAATGAGACCTCTGTGAAACATGTTCTTGATTCGAGCCTTCAGATAAAAGTTTTTGGCACCTCCGGTCACTGAGATCAGCAGGTTGGGAGGGGAGAGCTTCCATTGTTCAGTCAACAACTTGTATAAGATTTCTGGGCTGGTGTCTGTCGACACTCGTGCATACTGAAAATGAACACATAATTAAAGACTGAAAGTGAGGCTAATGTACGCAGGACATATTTACATGCACAGAATGTGTTTTTATTTTACTGGAGAGAAAGCAAAGGGTTTACCTTGCCCGTTTTCTGCCCCAAACCACCCAAGCTGATTTCTCCAAAAGCATCAGTGGGAACTTCATGGATATGTCTGTGTCTGTCCCAAGACTCGCCTGTGTAGTCTTCTGGCTTGATGGCTTCACCCACATGTTCAATCTTTGTATATCCACACTTACATGCATCCTCTCTGGTGGAGAAAAAGGAACCAGTAAATGCTTAAACTTAACTTATCAAGATAAAAGCACGTCTGTCAATTTACAACGAGATGACATAAATTCTTTCTGGACAGGCAGTTTGATAGATTAAATAAATAATTAAATTGTCAAGTATTTGCCCTGACAGCATTGTGGGCGATGTCTCCTTTCACAAAGGCAGATGATACAATCTCTCTGCATGCAGAAGCAGCAACTAAAAGCTCAGTTTAAACGCTGTTAAAGGCCAACATATCACAGCTTATCCTACCTGACGTCTTTCTCATAGAGGCAGCATTCTTTTTTGTTGATGTTGTCTCTGATCCAGGAGGTGAGGGCGCAGCGCTGGAAAGAAGGAGAGAGAGAAAGGTGCTTACCGGGTCTGGCAGCACTTATCGCCAGACTATGAACCAGCTGGGACTCAGTCTCCACCATCCTTGAGACAACAAAGGGGGGGACAACAACAGTGCACAGATCTGCCCCGGGAAGAGAGCGAACTGCATGAGAGCAGAGGAGCCTCTGCAGTGGGTGCAGGCTTTCACTGCATCAGTGATGTCAGAGCTGAGATGAAGCCGAGCAGACTGCTGAAACCCGATTAACCTTCCTCTTACGGGACAGAAAGTAGTCTAGTGCCAGTTCTGGATCAATACTGTATTAATGAGAGTGGAGGATTTTCTCCCCACAAATGTATATTATATCTCCCAACCCGCTTTGTTTAAAGTGATGCATATACTGTACAAGTGTAAGCTACTCCAAGTGTAGTGTTTAACCACAAACAGTGCTACTGTTTGTGGTTAAAATGCTTCACAAAAAATGTGTTTACTTTAGCTGCCGTTTAATTTAAGAGCAGCTTAGGAGTCAATAAAACAAATATGCACCAACTTGACCGATCAAAACATTTAGAGTCAGCTGGTATATAAAATACATCACTGTGCTAATAATACAAAAACACTGAAGTAAAATAACACAATCCAGGACTTTTGAACTTTTAACAGTGAAAAATAGCAGCAACTTCACGTCATATTGAAGTATTTTGTTATTGTAAACTAAAAGCACTGCAAAAGGCTTTATGACATGCAGAACACAGCTTTTATAATCTCCACAGGTACGGAAAAAAAGCAGCTTCATGCTGGATTTATTTTGTTTTTTCCTTTTTTCATATAAAAGCAACTTATAATACCATGGTACTTGGTATTATAGCACAGTTGACAAAATACTAAATACCAGCTCCTCTACAGTAGTCCATTCAATATGTAGCTATACTAACATAAAGTAAGTAAAACACTCACCTTTTTAAAATGAGATACCACTCGATTTATTTGGAGTTCGTCTCGCTGCATCTTTCTGATCATTTCCTGCGGCAGAACCTTATTCTCAAATGATGGCAGCATTGCTGAAAAAATAAACAAAGCCTTGAATTTCTTTTCAACCGTCCCCTTATGGCAGAGGTCTGCAGAGTGTGATTCTTCTCAATTTATAAAACCTGTTGAGGCGGCCAATTTCTGACATCTGCTTTTATCTTGATGTCATGTGACCTGTTCTGCATTATCTCTGCTTCCTGTGAGGCTCTGGGATAAGCACTTATCCAGATCGATTTTTAGAAACCAACTTGTATAAAAGTGCAATTACAGCCTACATACAGGTATTTGTAGTTCACACTCACCTGTTAATTCAGTCATGGTCATCATGGATCATGTGGACAGACAGGCTTGAGTGCCTTATGTTGCAAAGTAAGTTGGTCCAGCCTTCTTAAAACAATATTAACCTTCTCCACATGACACAACAAAGAGCTTGTTGCGTCTTCCATTAAAGATCTGTGGCATCACATTGCCACCAAACAAATGTGAATTTTAACAGACTGAAGTAGTACTCACCCACTTAATTTCACAAATCTAAGGCTGTCCACGACTGTCCACTTACATCCCTTTATACATTTCAGTCCGTTTCGAAAGACCCAGAAGGAAGAAAAAGGAAAGCTCAATCACATCACACTGAAAAAAAAATCAAAAAACAACATGAGGTAATGTATTTCAGATTACTTGTGTTTCCAGATCTTCCTTTACCTGAGATAAAATTCAGCAACATGAGACCTTTTCTTGAGTCTTGCTTATAAAATACTCTTTATGGTGTTGAGGTGCTTTGTTTCATGTCTTTCTCCAGGCGTTGATGCAAATGTTGCCTGGCGACACCTGAAGTGTCTTACACAAGGGATCTTGTTACTGAAAGGGACCATGGTTGGCCCTAAACAACTACAATTACTGAGGATTGTAGTAATTAACTAAACGTTTACTAGTTTATGAGTATTTTATTGTCTGGAGTTGTAGTTACTAAAAGCAGTTACTGATCTGGTGCATTGTACTGATTTTTTTATGTACTTGCTTTTTGGGCCTCTACAGACTTACTACTTGCAACTATAAGAAGTTAGTGACTGTTGACTGTATTTCAGCACTGCATCACTATCTGTGAGCTAAACAAGGCTATATGTTAACAGTAAAAATCATAATAATATTTTAATTTATATGCAACAGTTCGACCTTTCGTTCGATGTTTTAACTTTTTTTTCCACATTTGAATTTGAATACAATTACTTAAAATGCATAGTGGAAAAAAAACACTTCCTGCTTTTTATTTCTCATATCTTTAGCTCACTACATTGTCAACTCGCCATGCAAAAAAAGTCAAATTTCAATACAAGTAACCATGAACTAAACAAAGGAGGACACCACCGTTTGGAGGCATGTTGAACTGCAGTAAAATACCACATGCTACATGTTGACTGAACAGCATCACAGACTTGCCAGCACAGCTGCAGTTAGGTTTTCAATCTTTGAAAAATACATTTGTCGGAAGAAATTAGGTTCAGGACAGTAGGCTACTATATCAAAACCATCTCACTATAATGCCCTTCAGTAATCTGACATTACACTTTACCGAGCTGATGGACTGTGTCTTAAAAAACTGAAATAAACTTGGTAGAAGAATAAATACGTTGAACGTTTGAATTTTGCATTTTTTATATAGTTTAGAATAAAACATTTACAAAAGCTCTTTTATTTTTCCTAACTAAACGGTTTTTTTTTGTTTTGTTTTTTAAAAATTTTTGAGCAAAACACATTTTGTACATTTATTAGTGTGACTCAATAAAGTGAACTTTCCGTTTCTACTCAAAGTGATGTGGGTGTCAGAGTGGCACATTAGTGGCCTCTACTTTCATGTAGCCTATACAGGTGATGTTGAGTCAAAGTTCCACATTTGGGTCGTTGAATTTGATGTGTGACAAATCACTAACCAGCTGTCTCATGATAACCTTTTATTTCATTTCGTTGAAAAAAAAAAAAAAAAAGTTGTGAATAATTTACTGTATCCTAAATGTAATATTTATACTCATAACATTGTTGAATGTGAATTGCATGAAAATGAGGGGAATCGGTACGTTGCAGTTGAAGTAGATGATGTATAAAGTAGTGAATCACTTATGAGTCACAGTCACTGTTACTTTCAGGGTCAGCTGACAGGGAACATTAACTGTTGTTCTGAACAATCACCACAAGATGTCAGCACACCACCTACAAGCTTTTCATCTTCATGGGCGATGTTGAGATTTAGACTATGAATGAATCGTCACTGAAGAAGTTGAAATGAAATTAGAGTTTTGCTGGAAAATATATGTCGCATTTTATCTCAGGAAACTGAAATTTCAACAACTCACTTAAAACAACTTCAGAGCCATCAAGTGGACGGAAGCTGTATCACAAGCCAATCAGCATTTTAACTCCTGTAGTATAAAACCTCATTCAGTACGTGTGGACATGATTAAAATGTAGACCCGGCTGCGTTTTATTATTGATTTAATTTCTTTATTTCAACCAGTGTCTGCTCTTTAAACTGTCTTACTCGAGTATTCCGCCGTGGACTTTTTCCATAATGAAAGAAGCTCAGTGGAATCACAGTATCAATATTAGTGTAGTAAGTTTCTTTGTTTGGAGAGCAGTTCTATAATGATGAGTGCAAGTAGAACACACACTTTACGGCACAATATTTATTCAACAATATACAGATTGATTTCGCTCTACATCTCAGACAGTTTCTTATATTTATCTTGCTTTCAACTTTGTACATTGTTTATTTACAAGATTTAAAATAAGTCTTTCTCTCCATTTATACAACATCAACAGTACAGTGTGATCACATCATCCAGCAGCTTCCATCGAAGCATTTTGATTTGACTCATGGTTGATAATCTGTTTAGATTTTATACACCAACAGATGTCTTTGAGCCACCGAGCAGCAAACTGACAGAAGGGCTCAACATGCACCAAAAGGTCTGGATGTGGCTTTCTGTGTGTGAGGGCAGTCATGTGACGAATGGGTGATCCTCTGACTGTAGTTCACCTATATGAGAGGTCCTTTGTCATGTAGCGCCACAAGGGTGTGGAAACAGAATCACTGAATGGGGAAACTTTAGAGGACCTGCACCTGCTATCTGCTCAAACTGCCCTGTCCCAGCAGACAACAATCAAAGAAAGCCAGAACAGCAAAAAAAAAAAAAAAAAAAGGGAAAAAATGTTGCATAGAATCAATTCTGACTTAAAAAACAAAAAATTGGTGCTTCCATATTTTTTGTATTTTTTTTTTTATAAATGTGGCTTTTTGATACACTCCTGAGACCCTTCCACACTGTGTAACTCTTTTTTTGGTTTTGAAAAGAAAAAAATAAATAGCTCTACCCTTAGACTCTAACAAAAATAACATTGTGTTGTATGTGACATCACATATGTAAGTACTACTTTAAAGAGACTAAAACCCTGCATTGAGTGTATACACATTTGCACATCTATATATATATAATTTCAATAACTATCTTGAGGAGAGGTGGATGGATTAAAGTGCATTATACTGTAAGAAAACAAAGCCCACAGTTATCCCATTCAGGGCAGGAAATGAACTTTGTCCATCAGCAACAGTGGCTCACCAAGTGCACATTTGTAACCACCTCATTTAGCTTCTTTTGAACAGCGGTGGAACTTTTACATGTGGATTTTTTTTGGCTTATTAATCACACATTGTGTTCATTTCCTGCCCGTATCCCATGCAAGTAACACCAGACACTGAGGGGATTTTTTTTCTATCCATTACACTAAACTGTACCAACATGAATGCTGGTAACCTTGGTCAGGGGCACTGAAATTAATGACATGAACACATTACCAGTAAAACAGCAAAAAGGTGCTGCTCAGCTCACAGCAAATTACAGCAAACGAAAACACCGCTCATCACTGAGCCACACAGGACAGGGAATGACAGCAGACAGGCCGGACGCGAGTGTGAACTGTAGCTGCACTCCTCTCTTCTTTGTCCTCCCCCTCCTCTATCCAGTCCAGCAGGAGGAGGAGGAGGAGGGGGAGGAGGAGGAGCATGAGCACGAAAAGGCCAAAGAGCTGCCGATGCTGCTCTTATGGCCTGAAATTTTTAAGGCTAAAGCGCACACAAGGACTCACTCGGGACCCGGAGCAGCAGTTGGGGAGAATGAGTGTGTGGGGATTTTCACTGCAGACGGAACTGACTTTTATATACATTAATCATTCATCCTCATTTTAAACAAGCACGTGAGCAAGACATGGAAGATGCAACACGACAACTGACATCCACAGTACATATACACAGAATATACTGCTTTCACGTGTGAAAAGCTACCAAACGATTGTGGAACTACATTGTGTTGCAAACACCTGCGACGAGTGAAAAGAGAAGTCATGGCAAAACAAAACAAAAAAAAAAAAGAAGAAGAAAAAAGGTGAAGCTGCATCTAAGGGCACGCTGAGCCCAATGTCCAAACAAACCCTTTTATCGTCCCCTTCCTTCATAATAAGACCCATGAATGCAAAAAAAAAGGCATTTTAACTTAAGACAGCCGAGCAAAGTAAAGTTCTTTAAGGAGAGGATGTGTTTTGGCACATCTGGCAAAGATGAGGATGGGACTTGGGGGTTTGGCTTGCTGGGCATTTCAGACATCTGAAACAGCAGCGCTTTGCAGGGCGATAACATGCAAACAAGCACGCCATGTTCAAAATCACTCAGCCTGGGCAAGGAAGCACTACACAAGGCTAAAGCTAGCACTGTTCCCAGATGCAGGCAATTAACAGCAGAGATAATTCAACTCCATGCACATGAGGATTAAAACAATTGCACTTCAGAAATCATGACAACGGACAAAGGAGGGCATTTTTGGGGGGAATTTTGAAATGATCAGCTTCATCCCAGTTTTGATGATAAATGACAGAAAACCTGAAGACAGTCGTGTTCTTGTTTCGCAGCTGTTTTTGTGCATGAGGCGATAAAACCGAACGCAAATCACATGATAATCAGTCAGAACTCCCTCATGCGAACACAGAAATAACCCCCCAAAACACTTCGCTTTCAAATACAATGGGCTCTTTAAATCCTGCATCTGATTGGGAGACAGATGTTTGAGTGGCAGGTGAACACACAATGAGGTAGAACATAATGTTTCATGAGCGTCCAGCCGGAGCACAAAACACAAGACCATCGTCGTGGTGACCGCTGCGGTGCAGTGACCAGTACGAACCTCCAGAGGGCAGTAGCTCATCGACTCAGGAAATGAAGCGACAGCGTTAACACACAAACACACTGACAAGTGCTTAGGGATGGAAGAACCCATAATGTGATTTGAACCGCAAAAAACAATCCAATAGAAAATACAGTCATTGCCTTCAGCTTCAGACGCAAACCTGCGTTGTCCACATTGTTTCATTCCAGTTCTCCCCCAACATTCAGCTTCAAATCTAAAATTCATTCCTCTTGTAGCTGCACAGTAATGATTTCTTCAGATTTGTCGAGTAAAAAAATTTGGGGAAGGTCAAACCTTTAACCACATTCAAGTGGTTTTTAAAACAATCTTAGCAGTCTGATTCTACAGATCAAATTAGAAGATTATTAAGACAATTAAAAAAGAATAATGGGCATGGGCTAAAACTTGAGGATACATTTTGCCAAACAATTTTTTGACAAGTGAAAAAAACAAAAAAAACAAAAAAAACTCACCTTCTTTGGATTGTGATGATAAAACATCTAAAAGAAATGGTATTCATAAAACTAGCTGTGCCTCAGCATAGATAATCATTAAGAACGATTGCACGTGAGCCCGGAAAAAGAAAAAAAAAAAAAGGGGGGGGAGGAATGAAGAGAACGAGCAAGAAGTCCTGCTCCCCTCCACATGAGCGACGGTAAGTGTTATTGCTGATTCGTGTTTGACTGATTCAGTCAAGAACTCAACAGGGAAAAGAAAAAAAAAAAAGGAAAAAAGTGAAATGTCATACATCTCCTACAGCTAGCGTGGCATCAGTACGGGGGGGGGGGTCCTCTTATCAATTTCTCTTTTGTGAGGAGAGTTTCAGGGTGGAATCGGGAGGATGCAGAGACACCAGACTCCTTCACACTAGTGTGTAGTTACAGCAGTTCACCACTTCCCTCTTGTTGCATTTTCAGTCATGCTAAACCCACCAGCAACGACTGCAGGTCATGATTGTAAGTTTAATGGATTTTAAAAGGGTGGAGACACAACCTTGGAGATTTGAAGATGTGTTCCTAGACACACACACACACACACACACACACACAAACACATTACAACATAGCTAAGTAGACAGAATGTGTCATACTAAGGGCTGCAGAGAAAAGCTGCAATAGGACGTGTGTTGACATGTATATATGTGTAGGTGTGTGTGTGTGTGTGTGTGTGTGTGTGTGTGTGTGTGTCTAGCATGCCCTACATTGCACATTAGACCTGTGATATGATCTGCATGTTGAAGCTGGGGGAGCGGGACTGCTTGGTGAGAGGGGCTCCAGGAGAGAGGAGCTCCTGGGCCTCCTCGGGCCTGATGAGGTGCTCTTCCTTCAGGCTGATGGTGGAGTGGCGGTGGGAGCCAACGGCTGGAAGCCCTCCCTCCTTGTCGGAGCCCCCCGCAGCCTCCTCGCGTTCCTCGCCACCGCCGCCGTTCAGGTTGAAATTCATGCAGTCAAAGGACTTGCTGGACGAGGTGCTGCCAGTCCGCACCAGCATGGGCCCAACGGGGAAACTCAGGTGCTTCTTAATGGGGCTCAGCTGAATGGCGTCCAGCTTGATGCTGGCTGGAGGCGACTGCTTCCTCTGGTGGTGCCTCCTCACGACGGCCGGGAGATCCGAGGACGGATCTGCTTGTTTCTCTGCCTCCCTCTCTCTCTCCCGCTCCTTCTCTCGCTCCTTCTCCCGTTCTCTCTCCTTGTCGCGGGACAGCCGGGCAGTGATGGCTTTCTTGATGCTGCTGCTGCTGCTGCTGTTCAGGCTGCCGCCCCTTGGGCCCACGCCGCTGCCCTGTTTGGTTCCACTGGGTTGGCTGCTGTTCGACGCCCCAGAAGAGAAACCTTCGTCTGGGTCGTTAATGTTGAAGGAATCTTCCCCTCCGCTCATGCCATCAGCATCTGATCACCGGTTACACACATACACAGAGACAAAGCATGAAGGACAAAGATTAGAGGAAGAAAAATCAGACAACAACTGAGATTGTTACGTTCATATATTTTCTGAATAAAACAACAACTCAAATCAACATATTCTTTGGAGCAGTTAAGCAGCTGTAATCCTAAAACACAAACGTAACGCATGGTTAATGATCACAATTTTGCATAAAGACAAAAAAAGATGATAATCTGCCGATTCTCGTTAATGCAACACGCTCGAATTCATCCGAGATTAAACATGTTTGGAGGCTACAAAGAGAGCAGGTCAGTCCTGAAACATGCACTCATCAGACCATGCAGCTTCATTAGCTCAATCATTATGCACCAGTGGTACCATTCAATAAACACTGACCTTCAGCTATGATCATCCTGTGTAATTCACACTGACTAGCTACAGTACAGAGAAAGTACAAGCTCCTAAAACCTGCCTGATGAAGACTCACATCTTCAAACAAGACGTCATATTACACTTTGAGAAATGATATCTGATAAGTGTCACATGCACAACTTTGCCTTACGAATTCAAAACAAATCAAACTTAACATCCATAAATGATGACAGCTGAAAGGGAAAAGATGATAAATTAATTTCGGCAAGAAAAGCCTTTCATCAACATACAGTGTTCAGGGTAAAAGCCTGATTAAAGAGAGCGAGGCAGAGGATCAGCTGTCTGTCTCCGTCATGCATCATTGGTACAAGCAGTATTGGACAACGGGGAACCGCAGGCACGACCAGGAAAAGAAACAAAGAGAGGGCCGAGAAGAACGAGGTCTCTCGACTGACATGCACATAACATGAGGAGAAGACGCATGCTCTCCTGCCTCATCCCTTCCTCTCTTCTTCCTGCAGCGCTGACCCAGCTGTCAACAATCAGTGGAGAGCGCTGAGGCGAGTCCGTCCGTACACCTTATCGGAATAAAATGGAGCTCGTGTTGGAGCCGACATGGCTAAAATGGGCCAGCGTGGCAAGACACGTCTGGGCAAACTGATCCCAAACGAAGAGCTGAAATATCTCTGAAGCTTTACAAACATGGAGGCAATTTAAGAACGGCAGAAGCGATTCACTTGTTTTAACCTTTTGACTTCAATTTGGCTTCAGGATGAAACCAGCTTGAGAGATAATCCCCTATAGAAACATTTTTAGACACTTTTCATATGGTAACTTCCACTATACCTATAATTCAGCCCCAAACTGAGAGGACACTTACAGTATAAAGGTTATTTCTTTCAGCCACAGAATGGTCACTAAGTTTAGCTAGGACTAGAGTGATCAAACTTAAATATATAGCTGGTTCTGTCTTAACTAGGTTTAGCATTTATTTATTTTTGATCCAATCTGGACAGTTTTTTAGACTATCACATGATGATGGCACTCAGACAAACACTGACCACAGAGCCAGGGGGATGAGCTGATCTTCAGCCAAAAACATGTAGACACTACACAGAGAAACACACACACACACACACGTTAGACGAGACAAAATGGGCTGTGTGATTGGTGCCCACTGTGATAAAGCCTTAGCTGTTCTGAGTGTAGGTTTTTGTTGAAATTTGTTGATGTTTACTGACATGGCCTTGTCCTTTGACATGCTAGCGTTCTGGGTTTCCATGTTTCAGCAGAAGGTTTTTGAAGCTTGCTGTAGCGTGCGCATGCATGCATGATGTAGGGCTCGTTCTCACTCACTGAGCTGAGACCAAAAAAACCCAAAACAAAACAAAAAAACATTGCAGAACAAAACATTAGCA
Source organism: Symphodus melops (assembly GCF_947650265.1). Classification (NCBI taxonomy): domain Eukaryota; kingdom Metazoa; phylum Chordata; class Actinopteri; order Labriformes; family Labridae; genus Symphodus; species Symphodus melops. Next base: position 12,466,055 of record NC_136702.1, read on the forward strand.
TACACACACACTGACTAAAAATCAAAATGGACGGCCTCTTCTTGCAGAGTGGCGGCAGCAGATGGGTTCTACTGGCCTGAGTGGCCTTTAACTTGTGGAGCTGGCAGTACAGAAAACAAGATGTCCAGACTCTGAGCCAGTTATGTAAAGCTGACGATTTCTTTTTTTCTTTGTTAAAATGAAGAAAAAAAAAAATCAAAACCTTTTAAGACCAATTTTCAAGAAGTTTTGAAAGCCCAAGATGCAGGTGGGGAACAAATCATGCTCAGTGAGTGACAAGGGCAGCAGTCTAGCACACTTTGGAGGCATGATGGGGAGAAAGAGAGGATATGATGATATGGCCCATGCAACATGGCCGCTAGCCACACTTCCTTCAAACCCAGAATAGGCGACTCTTCCGACTCTTGGACGAGCTCAAAAAAAAATAGTCTGGTAGTAGAGGGGGGGTGTTGGCAGAGGGTCTTAGAGACTGGAGGAGTTAGTATACTCTGGGGAAGTAAAGAGGCAGCCAAAATGGGAACGGCAGAGTTAACCCTCTCAAGCTGAGGAGGGGTAGGAGGAGGAGTAGTAGTAGGAGGAGGTGGGTGGGGGATGATACAGATCGAAAGGGCACCTCCTCCCGAGACCCTCTCTGCTCCGCCCCTGTCCCCTACCCTCGAATATGATGGGGGGAATGATGCCGCCGCTGCTGCTGCTGCTGCTGTGGTGGCTGGGAGGCTGACCTCCTCGCTCCTCTTTGGCTGCGGGGTCCCAGCGAGCGTGGCTGCTGTTGTGGAGTTGCTGGGCGAGGCTAGGAGGATTGACGATGAGGCTCAACTCTGCAGTGGTTGAGTAGTCAAAACAATCTGGGAGTCAACAACACAGACGGGGGAGACGTGTTTCTTTTAGTGGCAGGAAAGCCCTCAAGTGATTTCAGGCCTCAATGTGAGCACAGCAGGCCTAACAGCTGTCTGAAAATTCATATGTAGAGAAAAAATATAGAAAAATGACCTGGCCCACTTATCGCCCAACTTACTGGGTAAAATGGAATCAGTAGAATCTACAGGCACCATTTTGTCATGAGTTTCTGTTACCCTTTAACTTAACCGGTGATACAAAGCACATCACACATTGAATAGACAAGACGAGCAAAACAAGAGCAATAAGGAGCAGTGAGTGGCACAAGCACTGTAACACAGAGACTGTATGATCAGAAGTACATACAATATCTGACAGGAAACACCATTCTGTTGATGCTCATGGTGTGACTTGTTTACACAGAAACACAGAACCCGTTGACACCTGGTAGTAAAATGCATCGTGGCTGCTCCAATCACAAGTGTTCATCAGTGACGTGTACAACCTACACAGAAGATAGGAGACTTTGTTTACGACGACAAACAGGTGGATGGATCTGTGGTTTGATCTCCTCTTCGTCTCCTCTATGTGTGAATCCTCACCATTCATCATCATTTGCTGCATTACGATGAAAAACCATGAAGGGGGTCAAAATCATGTAACGTGTCCAGGCGTCCTAACACCCTCTTGCCTTGTCCCTGAGCAGGACTATCAGGTAGTCGGGGTTACACAGGCTTGTCAACCAGTCACCTATACAGCTGCCTGATGTCCACTCATTGCTTTTCAGGATTGAAAATCTAAAACCGTGACTGAGCAGGACTTTGACAGTGAGTAGGCAAAAGATCCATCTTTACACTTTTTTTTTTTTTTTTTCCCCATGTGTGACTTTTTTTCTTTGCAAGTTTTGCAAATAAACATTTTAGCTGGTTGCAAAGCATTCCCTTCTCCCGTGCTCAATCCGGTGGATTCACCTGCACTGCATGCTTAGAGTCACTTTTTTTTTTCTTCAAGGAAATGTAACAAATAAAGAGTAAAACTAACTGAAAGGAACCGTGCCTTTGCATTAGCAGCAGCTACAGACCTGGGAATCTTACCCTAAACAAGTGTAAACGAGAATAAACTTTGCAACCAAACGGGTTAGTCTCTCCTCCGCCTGCTTCCAAATGTGCTCGCACTCGTCTGATCTCCACACATCCTCGGATAATTCACAGCTGCACTCAGTTTAGTCCACTTGTGATCGGAGCACGCTGGACGGATGTTAAAACCAGGTGTAAACAGGGCCAGATCCTCCTCTCACTGCTAAGGACAAACACCAGAGAAGTCATTCTCTCACCTAAGAGTTCCTTCTTGTGGATTTTGACTGATTGACAAAAAAAAAAGAAAAAAAAAAAGGAACAGCTTGTAAGATTAGAGTTTGAATCATCACTGAACACTGATCTTTTTTTTCTGCAAAACTTTATTGTCTTATTGTCCCCAGCGTGCTAAGTTCGTAACGAGGGCGGTCGGGCAAAAAAAAGAAAACGGAGGGGAGGAAAAGAAGCAGTTTAATGAAATCTGAGCTGCTATCACATCTACTGAGATCTGCCCTGCGCTGAGGCCTGCTTCACTTTAATGTGAGCTGAAGACATGACGGCAGGATTTTCCCTTTTCTCAGCGGCTTCGGTCTTACCCTCTCTCTTCCAGCGGTGGCGTCGTATCGAGGCTGTGGTGATGGCTGAGATGGAGATGCGGCTGATGGTGGGCGTCACCTCCACCTGAAGCACCTTACGTCCCCTCGTATCATCAGGCGCGCTCTCTGGCAGCGAGTTCTTCATGGCGTTCCCGAGCTGGAGTTTCAAAATGTCACAGATTTGGATTAAAAGCAGCTCCATGGGATAAAAAGACGGGCAGTATTTATTATTTCATACATAAAATTATATGGCGGTCTTACCAGCAGAGGCTGGGAGTAGAGCTCCAGCTGGGCTCTGTACAAAATGTCCTCCAGGGCTTCCCGTCCCATCTCCCACTCTCCATTGTATCTACATACAGACAAAACAAAACAACACCATCATTTAATACGTCACGACGTGAGCTTATTTGGGTAAACGGGAGTGTCTGAATAGATGCCTTGATGTCTGAGTCACATCCTCCTTAACAATTATTTTACTGTGACAATGAGAGGGAGAAGTTAGGGAAATATTCAGTCTCAGTAATTATACCTCTGTTTGAGCTGTGCCAAACTTCCTCTTTTTTAAAACTACAAACAACTTTCTGAAAGTCAACACAAACGTTTACAGCGACGTGAAAGAAATGTTAGCTTCAAAACGCAACAGCAAAAAAATCAATGATGAACTGTTCTCTAGATTACTGCTCTAGGTGACTCCATTGTGTAAATAAAATGTGTTTAAATGACATGCAAATGACCAGGAGGTGAGTCATCACTGAATAAAGACAGGTTATTATTGAGCTTAACTTGTTTGTTTATAAATGCACCCGAAGGTGCATCCAAATACCTCAGCTACAGAAAAAAAGAAAAGAAAAGAAAAAGTCTAATTACAAATACATTACAATCCCTGTCAAAAAAGCATCTGTAGAAAATGAACTTGGGGCTGTGGCTCAGTTGGTAGAGTCTCTCAACTGGAAGGTCGAGGGTTTGATCCCCAGTTCCTGCAGCAACATGTCCAATGTTGCCCTTGGGCAAGGCACTAAACCCCAACTTGCTCCCGCTGCTTCATCTGTGGTGTATGAGTGGGATTAGTTAGTTCTGATGGTCTCACTCTATAGCAGCCTCTACCATCAGTGTGTGGACATGCAATGTAACAAGTGCTTTGAGCAGTCAGAAGCTCAAGTCCATTTACCATTTACACAAAAAAAACCAAAAAAAAAACACACCAACTGAAGTGAAGGGATGAAGGTGTTCGTTTAGGAGGGTTAGACTTGGGGATGGTCACTTAGCTCTCTGTTAAAGCTTTAAAGAAAGTGTTTCTGACACAGCATGGGATTAAAGGAAAACCTGCAATGAATGGAAACATCAGATATTAGAAGAAGAAGAAGAAGAAGAAGAAGGGCACAGCTGAACTTGTCTTTGATCTTATTCTGCACATGAAACAAACAGACAGCCACGGGTTAAATCGTGAGGCAGGGTTCCCTTTAGACTCGAGATAAAAGAGCCGGCGTAAATGGGCGAGTATAAAAGCCTCTGTGATGTAGTGATGGCTGGAATATTGCTCTAGAATACATTAAAACAGAATTAGGGGTCTCTGGTAGTTTGGATATCCCTTCATGTCTCACCCTCCATCTCTTCATGGGGCATTACAGCCTTTTAGCATTAGCGGACATATTAACCTAAATCCCAGAGTGCCCTCGACGAGCGCCAAGATCCCTCTGCATGTGTGCATTCGTGTTTATCTGCGGCTTGCGTGCGCCTGCTTGGGCTAAGGGTGAACGCTCAGGATGGCTCTAAAGGCGACCGATGGTGGGGATTACCAAAAAGGCTCATATTCTTGCAGACTTACAAACAGTCTGGGGTTTTCGCTCTGACATTTCTCCAATCTCCTGATTGGAGCCGTGTTCCCTCACGGGGGCCGTGAAGCGGAACGTCGTGTTCAGTCTCTCCGCCTCTCCTTGCTACACCCATCCTTGACAAGCAAGCGACTCCCGCCACCGGCGCATCAGGGGGGATCCATCTCTGAGAACCATCATCCTGAAGACGTAATCAGCTTTACAAGGACTCACCAGAGGGGATGAAATCACCTATTCCCACAATGCACTGCCGATATAAATCAGTCTGTACAGCGGGGAGCGCATGTCCTTGGTATATTCTCTTAAGCAGACATCGTGTCGTACATGACTAAAAAGTAGCAGAGGGACTTGCCTCATTAGTGTCGTCCCGCAGAGGCTTAAGAACAAAAACGAGCAACGGGATGTTAATGCAGCTCATAACCTCACTCTGAACATTGTGACATCCATTTAGGTAAAAATTCTCTTCCTCACTATAACCCGATTTTGTTAAAGCAGAGCAGCAAATGACTGTAAATGTTTGTTTATAGTGCTTCACGTGGTTATCAGAGGTTCAAAATGATCGTCAGCTCATTGTTTAGACGACCATCCCACAGTCTGAATGTTTTGCTCCAACAGGCTTAAAAAGTCCCAACGGATCACACACACACACACGCAGCGGCCCGATTTCATCTGCCATCGAGGAAAAGCTTCATCAGTTTACTTGAGTGAATGATATTTTGAACGACAGCTTGGGCTGCTGGCACGACAACGCAGCTCAACCCAAGTGTCCCTGTGACAGCAGAGGGTGAGTGACGCACAACGAGGAGGCGGACTGTGATAACTATTTAGTCAACTCATTTGTTTTCGTTTCGTTTCATTTGACAAAGAACGGGAATTCCCAGTGCCATCGTCACAGTTAGGAAAATAGGTTGTCGGCAAATCTGCAGAGCCCCAAAGTCCAGGTATCCCACCAGTTTGGTATTGTCTGTAAAAAAATTAGTTCCCCTTTCCCCCCTCTCTGTTCTGGTCATTTAAACACGTCTTCTATCCTCAGTCATCATGCTCCCTAAACCTTGCTGTTCCTACTTTACATGGTAGGAGATTGATCTGAGTGATCCATGTATTTAGAGCTACGATTGGTGAAATGTTGCATTCGGACCAGGAAGTGTGTGAGATGTGTAAATGTGTTCTCTCAGAACTCGATGACACTGAAAGAATCAAACGGCAACATGAATGTTTGATACAGTACATGGTCTCTTTACAAATACACACTGCACAGCCCTTAACAGCTGATAGACGCAGTTAGCAGCTAGCTTGTGAAGATAGTGGAGCATTTTGTAAAGAGTCAGATATCATCTTCTACTCTTTATACCAGCTTTTGACAAACTTGTCAATGCTAATATAAATAACTGGTAGATAAGTAAAAGAGCAACTGCTGGCTACAGTTTCTTTCCCGTGCTGTGAACACATGAAAAGAGTGAGTGTTGTAAAGATACTCACACGGCGTGATAAACTGCACTCAGCATCTGCACCATGAACTCGGGGTCCAGCAGTACCCGGTTGCATGGTTCCCTCCAAAGCTTCTGCTGCTGCCTGGGGAATCCACATACACACAACCTGAGGAAAGAAAATAAACACAATCAATTAAAAGGGAGTGAAATAATAGAGCATTAGAGAACACAAAGGGAGGTTCAGGGGGGGAAATCTAAAATGGAAAAGAATCCAACAGTGAGCAAAGTGAATATTTCAATTGTTTAACCTTAAGATGATTGGGGTATTCCAGGTCTAAACTTTAAAGATTAGGTTTTGTTCTCTGAATTCTTCACTGCCACGGCGTGCCGCCTGTCTGTCTGGATGGATGGATGCTCGCCTCAGGCGTCGTCTTTCTGCTTGCTCACAGCAGGGAAAGTCTTCATATCCTGACTCCTCTCCGAGCTGTGCTGGAACAATCACGGGCTGTCGGCTCCACTGCAGAGCCTCATATCCTAAATTCTACATTGATCTTTTCCTCTTCACCTTCAGGCTTGTCAGTGTTTTTAAGACAGACAGACCTCGACAGGTTACCAGCAGCTTTCGACCATCGAGTACATTCATGGCGCTCTGTGTTCATGCTCTCTTCTGGCCAATCTCACACAACTGAGTCCTAAAGAAATCATACTTATCAAAGCCTCCAGCTACCGGGGCTGTCAGTATTAAGCTCAGTGTATTGTTACAGAGCAAAGGAGGTGTTTTAATGCCAGATTCGTGAAAGACAGTAATCGAGGTAGAAGGGAAGACCGGGTGCTGAAGGGACAAAGTAAAGGGTGGGGAAAAACGTTCACTGATTCACTCAGTTTTTTTTTTTCTCACCGTGAGCTCATTCTGCACACTGACTGGTAGGAGGAGAGGGGCATGTAGACCACGGCGGAGTTGTAACAGAGCATGAGGAAACACAGCACCTCGAACCTGCAAACAAGAACCAGTATGAATCTCACGTTCTAATTCACTTGATTAAAGTCAAAACACCAAACTTATATCATACAGACTCTACAAAGTAAATATAAGGTTTTATATGTTGTCGGCTTAAACCTAATTTGTCCTTTTATGGAAAAAAAACAAATTTCCTTCAGCACTGAAAAAGGAAACAATTAGTAGTTTCTCAAGCGATTCATTAACTCCGTCTGAACTGTAAAACTGTCTTCTGAGGAAACTGCTGACCTAAGCAGATTTTTTTTCACTGTGAGCTATGTTATTGTATGCAGATGCCTGATGCTGCAGTAATCACTCTTCAGCTCTAACACACACACACACACACACGTGGTGTTGAGTTTGTTTATTGGTACATTAGTTGGCACTAATTTCTTTGCATTCAATTCCTCGTGGTGTATTTAGGTAAATGAATCGTGGCTATGTTGAGCTCATTTAATACACATGTTCAGTACCCTGATATTGTTTTCATTTTTGACCTGACTTACGACAGGAGTCAAGAGAGCTACAACTTGCTTGATGTGCAGGTCTGCTCAGCACTTTCTCATGAGAACAGAAAGAACTCCTCTGCATGCTGCAGGCTAACTTGTGTATCTTTGAAGTTACACTGAAAAAGACTCGCAATTTACAGAATAATGTCTGAGATATCTATGACAGGTTTGTTTTATATGAGTAAGTTTAAATGTCGTGTGACGCATCGGCTCATGTCCCTCTTCTCAGCAACCTTTCAAGCTTCTCCTTCAGGTGTTCCAAAACATACTTCTCCTTACTCCTTGCACACTTGCAGTCACAGAGAGGCGACCCCCCTCATTTACTGTGGAAAACACCAACACAGTGACGCTCTGCTGGGGGCCTGTGAGCATTCGCACGCCCGCCGGCTGCCTCTCGCTATGGGTAAGCCCATAGGGCGACGGACGCCTTTAAGTTGCTCCTTCCGGTTGAGCCCGTCAAACATGGCCACCAGAAGCTCGAGTCAAGCTCACAGGGACTACCGATTCATTGGGGGCGGGGCTTCACGTAAAGTGTGGTAGTGACACAAAACAACACAGAGGATGAGGTTTTCACAAAACTACTCTGGTGTAGAAAAAGTGTGAGAGCTAAAAATGTGGGAAACAATTCTAAAACCTAAACAATCATCTAATCTAGACAAAAGACAGTCCACAATAGCTGTTCCGTCTTTTTGCCCGTTTAAATGAAATAGCTAAATGTGTCTTATGAGACACCAGTTTTCATCTCAGGAGTGGTCAATCATATTTGGTGTATGTGTGTTTTGGGTGTGTGTCTTCGTCAAGGACAAGCAGGAGAAGGAGACACTATGTAAAAGGGTCATAATTGACTCCTTGTGCGGGGGGAGGTAAATGGTCTGGCTGAATATCAACAGTGAGAGTGAACCTGCAGCTCTCAGTGGCTGCTGGCTTTCTTCTCATAAACACTTCCTCAGGCGGAGCCACATAAATGGATTTCCAGATAAGCTTCGAGACCGGGCCTTCTCAAACCCATCAAGTATATTTATGACGTGCTGCGTTCATCACAGCCGAGCTGGATGGCCACACGGGATGACCGGGCTTATGGGCGCTGCCCGATCATTATCAGCTGTGATGGTCCTGATGTGCGTCCGTCTCTGTGCCACGCGTCGCCGTAAAAAACACAACACATGTGCGAAGTGCAACGCTGCCAGTCTTGGTGCCGCAGCGGGAGGCAATTCTTCTGGCAGGATTTCAGCATGCTTCATTACTATGCGAAGATAATCATTCATACGGAGCAGCCAGAGCAAATGTGAGAGCCAAAAAAGCTTTCAGGCCTGCTGGGTCCGGCCTGAGGAGGCGAGGGTTACGCTCTGATCACCTTAAGAGGTCTTTTTCATCTTGCGGGAAAAATGAGAAGTAAAAGGAACCATTTTGTTGTTAAAAGATAAAAAGAACATGATTTAAAAAAAATAAATAAATAAAGAGAGAATGATGACGATGGGGCTCGTGATGCTGGTGCTGCCCTTTCTCTACGTCTCTTACTGCTTACAGTTCAATCTCCATTCTGCTGTTTGTGCGGCTTCTCGAATGAGTTTCTCTTTGTGAACAGCTGCTGGATTCAGAGCGCTACCTGTTCTGAGCTGTGAAGGTCTCCCTCTGAGGGTGAAGGCCGCTGTACACCACTCTGATCAGGTCATGTTGACAGAGAGCTCCCTCTGTCAATGCCATGGATCCCAGACTGGAAGGCTACACAAACACACACACACACACACACGATAAACAGAGTTAATTAAACTGTTGCCCACTGTGCTGCCTTTACAGGACGCCAGTGAATTGGCAGCAATGATGCAGCAGGTAAAAACAGATTGCTGTGAACTGCAAGGTGACACACTGGGATCTTTGATGTGCCCAGATTCGCTGTGAATAGTATGAAGATTTTGTTAGTTGACCATGGCAAATAAGCAGCCAATCAAATCTCTCGACTTGACATTTAAGTCTACAGGTTGATTTTAACGTTAAAGTAAAAAAAAAGAACCCCCCCCCCCAAAAAAAACAAAAAAACACACACACAACCCCCCCCAGAGAAATTAACAGAGTGCAGAGGAATGTGCAGAATATCCCAAAATCTTACGGCACAAATATTTAACAGTCAGTCTTTTTTTAAACATTTTTTTACATTTAACCTTTTTATTTTTGCATCAACAATCATTGATAATTAAATTCAGCTCAATCCACAAATCCTAGGACTGATTAAGAGCCATCTCAGCACTGTTTTATTTGTAATGCCTATCTGTAAGTTTCATCAACCCATATGAGGAACTAAAGCCACCCCTTCATTAAACTGAAATGGAATTGCGTCATGAGTGATGTGCGAGGAGAGAAGGCGGGGTGGAGGAGGAGGAGGAGGAGGAGGAGGAGGAGGGATTGGTTCAGAAGACAGAGTGTATGCTAATGCTGCAGGCCAAAGGATGCGGCCACGTGACGCGCAGTGTCTTACTACAGCCTAGCGAGCTTCTTGTGATTCAAGCACGCACGCACACGAACCCCGCACCCCCAACCCGCCTCCATGCTCTCTTGATTCTCTCAGCTCGGAGAAAAGAGCCTCTCAAGCTCGTAATTAAAGAGATAAAGCGCCCTCAGCGCACGCCACAAAACTGTAGTCTCATCAACACTCCGAAGCAATCTCACTCTAGCACCCGCTGAGGAGCTGACATACTGTATGAAAATATACAGCTGTCTTGGATTAAAAAAAAAATACGAGCACAAATGTCTGACTGCTTATTTCTGTCCTCAGAAATGTCCTAAATGTGTATTTCCTAATCAACACCTTTCTGACGAGCCCAGCTCAGCGCAGTGTTCAATAGCATCCCGTGTGTTAGCAGTCAGGTCATGTGCTGAGCGGCTGGCACAAACCCACCATGATAGAGTGACAAAAACAGAATCTGACTGGGATATATAAAAAAAAATAAAAATAAAAATAAATCAGGTTTTATTTTAAAACAAAATAAAAAAATTAAAAATGTCAAGAGATATAATTTTTCTTTGCGATGGCGACCTGAGTGTTTTAAAGAGCACCACTACAGACAGTTTGATAAAAAATGGGTTTTACATACAGATACCGAACTATCATCGCATCAAACATTAAAAAAACAAAAAAACAAAACTGAAAACACAAGCTTAGCTGATGTAAGCTGCTAATAGGCTAACACCGAACCTAACTGTTTGTGTCTGACTGAACTCAAACAGATCAGATCGAATCTGGATGTCATAGACGGATCAAACTTTCTTTGAAGACATTCGTTGTAAAAAGCTTCAGGTTGGCCTGGGGTTCATTCAAATGAACAGTAAGAAGGTATCACTGAACTTAGTTTCTGTAATGTTTCAAAAGTCAGTGTGAGGAAGCCAAAGACTGAACAGAGAGCGAGAGGTAAAGTAAGGGGAGGGGTCAGGGTACAGAGGTTTGATTAAAAGGTCAGACAGGAGCCCCACCTCGTGGTATATCGATGGCTTGGACAGAGATGGGATTGTGAAGGAGAGGAGCTTGCTGTTGCCATCTTTATCCACGATCTCCTGCAAAACCAAGCAGAGGGAGACAGAAAAAAAAGGCTGTGTCATTGAACAGTTTGGACATTGATACTCATCGTCATTGAAAGTTAATGCAGGTCTGATTTGAATGCATGACTCTTATCTCCACACATACAAACAACTCAGTTTAGTTTGTCTTTGTGGAGTTGGGAAAGCATTTAGCAGCAGATGTTTTAAAGCTTCTGTACAATCACTGTCCCTCACTATGCTGTGCTAAAGTAAAACCAATCTGCTGGTACATGTTATTGACTGACAGATCAAATGTCACTGACATCACCCTCGCCACTCAATTCCAATTTCACACTGTGAAAGACAACACAAAGAGAAAAGCATGTAGAGGGAGTCAATTCCAAAACAAGTTGCATGATTAATCTACACCAGTCCAGGTCACAGTCAAAATAGAAACAAATCTCATTCACAGAGACATAAGGTGTTTTAGGGACTTTCTGAAGCTGAACTAACCACTTTGGAATTTAAACAACACGCCATCAGGTTTGCTTTTGCACTGCTGAGGTGACGGCTGATATGAACCTTAACGTGATGGAAGCTGGCAGAGACGCACGTTTCTGTACTATTTTTGAAGTTATTGATTTTCTTTTGTTTCAGTTTCTTCATCTTCTCTCGCCTAGTGTAGCAAGCTAGCACGAAATATTTAAAAAATATCTTTTATATTGCGTCTAGTGTCTTTAAATGTTTACGATTTTAAGAGCTTTTACCGACTGTTATTTGTTAATGCTTGTAGTTGGATTTAAAAATGGCGGTTTGTGGTGCTGGATTGGCTCCTGTGTTCAACCAATCAACACATACTGATGTATGGACCAATCACTGTGCACTTAGGCCACTAAAAGTCCTCTTGTGTTGGGAGAGAACCTACTCTGAAGCAGGAGCAGAAAAGGTTCCTCTAAACGAGTTCTCGGAACTCATGTACATAGTTCCTGTTGTGTGGATTCAATAAACAAGGGGGAGGACGAGTCTCTGCCGTGCCCCATCATTAAAAACGATGACTGTTCTTTGCGTGGTTAAGATTTCTGCTTTCCATCTGTGAAGCTTTGCTTGTAAATAATGTAAACAACACATCCAAGCCGTCATAATTTAAGTTTTGGAATACGGTACAGGAAAAGGCTTCAACCCTTTTATCTCCCACTTGTGTGAGAGTGCTGAGGGCCCGGGCCTCGTCCTGTCCTTCACTGACTGCAGCTATATCTCCGAATATCTGATGGGACAGCTGAAGGCAAAGTAGTTCATCAGAGCTTAGCTGTCACTGACCATAGGCGGGAAAGGTCTAAGAGCATGTCGTATGTGTTAGTGTGGTATAGGCGGAGGAATAAATTATGCATATACCCTGAGCCATACTGGCTGACATGGCGCTCTTTCTATTGATATCCCCAGCTCTTAGCCCATTTCCCCAAGGGTGTTTCTTGGTGATGCAATCTATCCGGGGTCTATCCATTACCCAGGCTTCCCCCTGTGGATCGTCTTTAAAGTCGACAGACTTACAACCCCTCTGATGTTCCAACTACATTAGGTCTAAAGGCTTATTCCAGATCTAATAACAAGGTAGAACAGCCATCCTTTGAAAAAAACATTGTGTTGACCAGCAGCTAATGCATAAACTATTATGCCATCATTAAAGTATGAGTCAGAGGCTCCGAATAAATAATGTAAAGTATGGATGTTATGTAACAGAAGAGACTTAAAGCCAAACATCCTGATGTCATGGCATGTGTTGGTACAGTGTGTATGTCAGAAGGAAAAGGGAAGGGAGGGGAAAAATGCTGCTTTTGACAATGCTCCATTTCTGCAGTCACCCTGGGGCTACTTTGCACCCGTATTGGTCCCCACAGAATGCATACTTTGAAAAGGTGGCTGTGAAGCATCCCACTAAAGCACACCTCAAGTCACCTGCTTTGAATTCATTGGTCTAAATTAGGGTCTACCAGTCGATCGCACAGCATTATAAAAAGTAGACGTCAGCCTATTGTCCGACTTCACTATGGAAAACAACGACGGCTCGGCGATCTGCCCCTCAGTAGTAAACATGGTCGTGACGTCACATGACTGCGGGTCTATTTTTACAACGGCAATTAAATGAATAAAAGATGTAACGTAGTGTTAAGAGGCTGCATCAATCAAGTTATCATTTGTTGCAGAAAGAAAGGCAGAGGATGATCAGGGAAAGGTGAGAATTGTAATAAGCTAAAAGAATGAGAAACCTAGTGAACGAGCCTACAGATGCAACAGATAGCCAATAGAGAAGCTAAAGTGTAACCTACTGTAAATGTAGCCGAGGCTGAAAAATGAAAGGACATGACATGCTATGAATCCGGAACCAGCTACACACAAAGACCAGGACCCAGCTACACACAAAGACCAGGACCCAGCTACACACAAAGACCAGGACCCAGCTACGTACAAAGACCAGGACCCAGCTACACACAAAGACCAGGACCCAGCTACACACAAAGACCAGGACCCAGCTACACACAAAGACCAGGACCCAGCTACAAAGGCCAGAGTCTCTCTCTCTCTCTCTCATACAGCTTATACCAAACACTTAATATACAGTTAATTAACAGAGCTAAATTCTAAATAAACATGTTTACACAGATCATTTTGGCTTGGTCATTTAAGAAGTAGCTCCCATGCCGACGCTGAAGTGTGAGCACCCCTGGTCTAAATACTTTATTTGCAAAAGGTCTCGTTTGTGTGATTTAAGGCTGAACTGTGTGCCCCGTTGAGCTGACACTCACCAGGTTATAGATGCCCAGTAGGAGCGCTTCGATGCACCCGTTACTCTGCCGATCCCTGCTGGCAGTGACGCGCAGATAAACCCACACCAACTCGGGGAGGAACTGCAGGGTGAAGCGGCGAAGGCGGTCTTCGGAGCTCCTGTACAGCTCAAACAGCTGGTGGCACACAGGCTCCAGGAGCTGGATAAGAGTGTGTGTGTGTGTGTGTGTGTGTGTGTGTGTGTGTGTGTGTGTGTGTGTGTGTGTGTGTGTGTGTGAGAGAGAGAGGGACAAAGTTTGGTGAAAATAATGAAAGTCTGAGAGCCATCTTTAAAAACAAGGTGGATAACGAGTCATGATGAAAACTCTCAGTTTAGCAAATTCTCATCTGACAAAATGTCGACACAGTTTTCAAGCAGTCACTCTTTAAATAGGACAAGTAATGGTTCTATTGCTACAATCATTAACAACAGGTTAATGATTGTATTTAATACATTTTGAGGGATTCACTTACTTGACCTGATTCATTCAATCAACATGTATTTATGTCTGACAAGACACGGTATCATAAAGTTAGCACATGAAAAGGTCGGGTTTCAGATGACCCGACCCGTCCCGTCCCGTCCCGTCCCCCCTCATGTGTCCAACTCTACACGTCCTTAGAAGTGCAGTGAGACAGTATCACTCCTGCACAGCTCCTCTTTCAAGGCATGAATGAATGTCCCCCTTACTACAACATGGTGGAGTGGATATACGGTCGTGCAGCCGGTTGGTCAATTGTGGGAGGCGAGCAGAGGGGATAAATCACTACAATGGAAGTCTGGTTAGATGTAGTCTCAGGGGAGCCGGCTGAGCCAACGTGTTCATACTGTCCTGGGGTCAGTGAAGTGAGTGCCAACACAGCACTTCTGTTTCTGTGTGCTGCACTGTGGCTGACCCTGAAATAAGCAGCTAGCGTCAATGAACTTGGCAAGGCTGTTAGCCTTCTATGTTGTGGAGAAGAAAGGCACAATATCACACACACACACACACACACACACACACACACACACACACACACACACACACACACACACACACACACACACACACACACACACACACACACACACACACACACACACACACACACACACACACACACACACACACACACACACACACACACACACACACACACACACACACACACACACACACACACACACACACACACACACACACACACACACACACACACACGATCATTAATGTGATTGCGCAACCGGATTGACATCACTAATCAAATTTAGATGCTTGGCTGCTTGACACCCGAGGTTGTCCATCAAAGCGTGGTGAAAATCCAATGAGATGCAGAGAGTACCTACAGTCAGTATAGACCTTCCCCTCAAATTGTGTCATGAGGTAAGGACAGAAAAGACGATTTTCATTTTGCTCGTACAAGTAACACTTGTGCCTCGGTTTGTGACGCACTCTGCGTAATACGTGCGTTTACATATTTGAAGTTGCACGCAGCCCTTTTTGTATTGTGTGCAGCCTGTGAGGGGTGTGAAGAGGGCTGCGTGTACATAGGGTTAGGGTTGAGTACAACACACCGTGCGTCACCTCGCAGGTGGAGAGCCTGGCAGCGCGCCCGTCTCTCTCAGACCACAGCGTGTTTGTGTATTTTCCACGTGCAGCCCTGCAGACGAAGCTCTCGTGTCGGTTTTTTGCTCACTGCCAGACTACATGATGTGAGTCACAAGCGACACATTCCCCTCGGCTAAAAAAACAACAAACCCAGACTTCTTATGCGTGTGGCCTTTGTGTATCACCTCATTGTTGGGGTCCTGGATGACTCTGTACAGCGCCGGCACCAGGGTCTTCTTCAGGTGGAGGCTGCCAGCATAGCTGTGGATGTGGGTTTCTGGTAGGGACTGGAACGAGGAGAAAGAAAAATGTGGTCAGCAGCTGCCAACTCATTTTACATTTCGTCACATAACTGGAGGTAATAAAGCGCAAAGGCCGATGCAGCAGTTTCTCTTATGTCCCTTTAAGAGGAAACCATGATTATAAGAATGGAAAACTGGCTGATGAAAATGAAACCAAATACTTATTTTCAAGACGAGAGCAGTTCAGACAGTTGACATCCATGCAGACAGTTAAAATGTATTGATGTGACTGAAATCACTCTCTTTGTTTATTCGTTCACCTTGTCTGTTTTCATATCCACTCTGCATTTGACGAACAAGGAGCAGCGAGTTTAGAGTTTAAAAAAGACTAACATCATCTTTTGCGTCACTGCTGACGGCTGAAGGAGCAAATGACTCAGTTTATTGTCCCCCCGCCCCCCCCTTCAAAAATCACAGAAATGTAGCCTCTTTACTATTAATGTGCTCAACAATATAAATGATGGCCATGTTGAATCGAAGTGAAAGTGATCTCTCTCTTCAAAACAAACCGCCAGAACTCCGTTTGAAGGCGCTGACCGACACAGAGTGTGGCGATATCTGACAGGCGCAGGACTTCCTGGGGGTGAGATTCTCTAAATGGTCAAGATTGTGCGTTTGTGTGCGGATGACAGACGGCACCGAGATTTCCTCTCAGCACAGCCCAACTATGGTCATTCTGAGGACAGAACGCAGTGTGCCAGGCCTGCACCACTCACACACTGACTCATAGCCATCCGTTTGCCACGGTATTCATCATACTGCCTTTTCTTCTCTCTCTCAAATGTTGTGCCTCCCTCTGCTTTCCCTCTTAAGCCTTCAGACCTGATGAGATGCTTCTACCTTGAAGTCCCTGAAGAAACATCGACGTCTCATGAGGCAACAAAACTGGCTGCGAATAGCAGAGAGCCATCGGAAAAGACGCGCTCGCTTTTTCAGAATCCGTTCAGGCGTGATTGGGTTCACAAGGAGTGAGCGTGTCAGGTTCTTCAGCTGGCAACACTTTAGAGACTGCTAAAGGAAGCATGTGGTGGGTCACACAATGTGCCAATGTACTGCAGTCTGCATGTGGAAAGCCTGTTCCAAAGACCAGAAACAACATGCTCCAGGCTCCGTGTCATGTAATAATAATAATAATAATAATAATAATACTTTACATTTATATAGGACGGAGTGATGGTTGTGTTGTCAATGGTGAGGGAGCTGGGTTCAAGCTTAGTGAGGGTGGATTTTTGTGCCAACGAGGAGGAGTTCAGTTTTAATGTGAACAAAATACAATCAGTAAAAAGTGAAGAAAGCAGAGCTGACCCTGAAGTCTAACCTGTTCACCAAATGCAATTTATAGACTTTTTAAGGCAGAAATATTGGCAGTAGAAAGAGGACAAGTAAAAGGTGGCACGCTCAGAATTCTCTCAGATCAGAGTTGATGCTCCCACAGTTTGTAGTTTCTTTGGTTTAAAAAAAAAAAAGATGAACGTTTCTCTGACGTGAGTCTGGATGGAGAAGCAGAGAGCAGGACGGCCCCTTGTGGGATTTGTTTCTTCTGCTATCCCTGCGTTGCTGCTGTAACACGGTGAACGTCTCCGTCTGGGAGATGAATAAAGGATGATCTTATCTTACCTTGAATTCTGAGAGCCATTCTTCGACGACACCGCGCTCTGAACCCAGCATCTTCCTCAGAGACCCCCCCTCGGCTGCCTGGTGGACGAGGACACAGAGGACAATAAGTGTTGGTTTAAATAACAACAGTGTGTGCTGCTGATGATGGCAAAGTCTGTTAAGTGTCAATGTTTGAAACGTACTCAAACTCCAAAATACTGACAGCGATCATTTGACTGAACACTTGGACCTCACGAGACGGGGATTTAACTGGTGATCAAAAAGCACAGCTGTCCTGGCATCAGCGTTACGTAAAGAGTTAACTCAGTGGCTACACCGGTCACTGTGGATATGACATGATGAACCTTACAGGAAGTCTTTGGGATTTCCCTCAAAAAATGGGAATGTTTGGCAGTAAAGCTGAAGTTTTTTTGTTGTGTGGTCTGAAGACAAAACCGTACGAACAAGATAAGAAAAACAACATCAATATAACAGAACCACAAAGTGGAACAAAGTCTTTCACAAATGATTTTTTTCCCACGATAGATATTTAAACAAGTCGTGATCTCAGGCTACAGTCACACTATAATCCCTGCTCTTGTTCTCTGTATTCAGCAGCTAAAAATAACTACAGCAACTGCCCAAAATAAAAAGCTATTTCTCCTTCAGACTTCATCCCACGGAACAAATTAATTATCCCATAAAAAGGATAGCTATGAAGGAGACATGTCCTAGGCAGAGTGTGTGTGTGTGTGTGTGTGTGTGTGTGTGTGTGTGTGTGTGTGTGTGTGTGTGTGTGTGTGTGTGTCTCAGTAGTGTGAGAGGTAGAACATTCACAGACACCACTGCCAGTTTGGATGCAGATTAGAGTTACAAGAGAAACACTGAGCCAAGCCGAAGCAGCTTAACATGAATGTCATTGAAGTTCTTTCACACAATTTAACCTTCACTTAAGAAAGTCATCAATGAAATCCAAGAGTTGCAAATCGACTCAAACAACAACCTTTCTCTGTGCAAATAAAAAAAAGAAGAAATGATATTTTGGATGTGAAAAATACATTTAAAAAAATCCAAAATCGGCACAAAAAAAAAAAAAAAAAAAAAAAAGAATAGTCACACCTGAGCCTTTTAAAAAACAAATAATGAAACAGTGGTTACATTCCTACATAATCTTTGGATTGAGGACTTGTTTTCTGTTGGTGTCACTATAAATGACCTCGTTATGTTGATGGAATAAGGCTTCAGACAATTATTCTCTTACCGCGGTTTCAACAATCTCTTCAAAGGCTTTCTTGTGGTTTTGAGTTGATGGGATTAAGGATTAGGACTAACTCAATACATTCTCATTTCTAAGCGGGAAGATCCCATTTCGTTTCTCAGCCAATTGTCTTTGCAGACTACTCTGAGGTGAAACATCGATTCTGGGAAATCTTAATTTTCAGGTGTAATTGTGATTTTTGATTTTATTGCACGCATGCCAGCGAAGAAAGAAATATAGTTTTCTCTTTATAATGAAAGTTTACCTCACACACACACAAACACACACACACACACACACACACACACAGCTACATCTGCGTCACAGTGTGTGAGCGGTTCACTGCCCACTTCGTGCTCCTCCCTTTGCGCTCGCACAGCACGAGGCATGTGACAGAAAAGTGATGTAAATAAACTCCATGCAGCGGTATCTGGGTCAGTGTCCCTGCTTCACTTTTTTTTACACATCAAAGCAAACAGAAGTGAGAAGGCTGCGATTAAACACGGACAGTTCTTCAGAGAAGAGAGAAGTTCAGCCGCAGAGAACAGGATGGATTGGAGAGTAAAAAGCTGTGTCGGCACAAAGCTGTGAATGTGCAAATGCATATATGTCAGATTTAATGCTAACTCTGCCTAAATGTCCCCCCCCCCAGAACATTTTTATGTGAGTCACAAACGGGGCATGAATCAGCACAGCTTTAACACTCAAGCCAACAGTAAGCCTGAGTGGCGACACACACACACACCTTTGTTTACTCTCTGTTAGTGTCATTACAGGACAGGAAGTTTGCACAAACTCACTGTCAGTCCTCTTTGACTTTCTGTAGAAAGATAAGAAATCTTTACTTTATTAACTTTACTGGCAAAATAGTTACAAAACAAATGATTTGTACTGTTTATTTAGTGTTTAACACTTTAGTATGTACGCATTATCTAGAATTAAAACGTGACAGAGCTAAATAAATAAATCAGAGACAGCATCCTGCGCAGTTCATCATCTCTAAACGCCCTGACGCACCGAGCAGAGGACAAAGAACGAGCGGCCATGAAGGCCGCCTGTGGCGTCGCCTCACGCCGCCTTCTGACTAGGCCAAAAAGTTGCACTAGTACGCAGCGCAACTACCACGTATGTCCTGCGTATGTGTGAGTCAGAGTCGGTAGTCCGCTGTTATGATGCGAGAACATTGTCACATGGCTGTCGCGTACTACTCGTATTCCAGAGTATGAAGCTGCACACTAAATCAAGAATAATGTCTGGTTGAAAAAAAGTTGAGAATAGCGGCCCTGGGGTCTTTTAGTGGGAAAAGAATTGAAGAGGTGGAATCAACAAATAAGGAGATAACGGGGTGATAGCACTGATAATACAGCGGCATGCTCAAGCGGCTGGCAGGAAATTAATAAACCTCCAAACAGCCAAACAGAGAGAGTCCTCTAAACGATGGCGATCCAAACAGCCAATCAGAGAGAGTCCTCTAAACGACGGCGATTCAACATGTAGCGACGTAGGCGGATACGCGGCAAAACATGGGGCGAGGGGTAGACGATGTCACGCCTTTAAGTCCCGTCACATTTCTATGTCGGTGTTTGACTTGTCTGGTCCAGGTGAGATGCTGTTTGTCTCAGGTTTGTCTTTGTTGCTTCCTTTATTGTGGTCGCTTTGCTCTCCTCCTGTACGTTGTTTCTTAATGCACTGTACAGCACACTGATCAGCTCCTGCTGTTTTCATGTGCTTTCTAAAGAATCTCTTTTTTTTTTCTTCTCGAGGTTGCTGTCTTAAATCAAAGCGCGCACGGCTCTGTGAGTGTAGCTCGGACGAGTTACAGGAGAGACTTGGAGGAGCAGGACGCGGATGTGTTGTGTAGGTTGCAGAGACAGAGGTCACGGCTCCGAGCAGATGACAATCTGAAGCGGTCTCATCTTTTTTTGTGCGAGCGCTCTCCTTTAATCCGAGTGTGTGAAAGCGAAAGGCTCCATTTAGTTAGCTTGTTCAGCTCTTCATGAAAGGCTGACTCATTCACTTCCTCTGGCTTGTCAAACTGTCAAAGACTCGCTGAAGTGAAATTCTCCATCGGTCGGGCAGGCTTATCAGTTACCATGGGAACTGCAGCCGAGTGACTTCCAGGCAATGGCAAATATTCAGCGACGAGAAACGACCGATTTTGTAACAACAACGTACATCTGTGTTGATGGGGGGCCTTTATGTCATGTGTCTCTGAACCACACAGTCCAGCGCCCAATCAGGCCAACGTTTTCCATTTCAAAACATCGAGACATTTTTTAAAATGTCTGATATCAGTTTACAAAACACTCCATAAGTCAAATATCACTGATTTAAAAAAAACCTCCCATTTCCTTTTTACTCTCAAAGTTTACCAAAGGAAATGATTCATTATGTCAAATGTCTTCAACAATTAAAGGACAAAGACAATCTATGAATCTATATTTACACTGGATAAAGTACACAAGTACAAATGTATATAAACAGGAATAAGTTTGCATCATCAATGTTCCAAATGTTTGAAAAGCAGGAAGGTAAATCTATCGCTGGGATCTGCCTCAGTGTGAAGAGAAACAAGTCTTTATAAAAGGTTGATAAAAGAACCGCAAAGCCAGTGCCGCGTGGGGTTGAAGCTGGCTAAGATGCAGGTCATCTTGGGGAAAAAAACAAAAAACAAAAAAAAAAACGTCTCACACCCTCCCCCCCAAGAAGACACCACAGGAAGTTGTTTCTTCTGGGGGCCACGGGAGCCTGCAGCTCAAAGTCCAGTTCATTTGACTAATGTGAGCGCTCCGCTCTGCACGTTACACTTCCTTGGCACGCTTGGAAGAGGTGTGCGTCGGCACGGTACGGATCACGCATCAGCACACGAGCACTGGCATGAAACATGGGAAAGCCTTCCGTGATCCCTCGAAGCCTCAGAGTGTTCTGGCTGTATCTGACTGACGCCACAAAGTCTGCAGAGATGTAGTCCCTTATCTGTGTTGTTCTTCGATGTGCGTCCTTTTTTATTTTTTGGAGTCTGCACGCACGAGTCATGATTATGTAAAGCCATACATGTGTTGTATTACGACCTTATGTACAAGAGGTCACTGTGCCCATGTATGGTTCAAGCAAGCCAGCGGAGGAATTAGAGGGGGGGGGTCAATAGTGTGTCAGGCACTCAGTGTGGCCCGGGACTTGTCACACTCTTTACAGCTCCATAGTAGAATATTTATTTTCACCTGCCGTCTGATGCTACAGATTCTCACTTCACAATGACACGAGCATGAATGAAATACAAACTACGAGTCAGTTCGAGAGGGACGCTGTACTTACCTCAGTGTCCCAGAACTCAGATCTCCACTGGGAGAGGCAAATGTTTCTCCACAGTGTCACACATCTGTCAATCACAGAGGGTCACCTGAGCAAAAAAAAAAAAGAGAAGAAGAAGAGATCCATCAAACACAGTATCACAGAAAAAAAACACCGTAACCTACATGAAACTTTTGAAAAACTGGATTCCTGTTCAGTTTGGACAAAACTATCTACCGACTCTACATATAAGTAAACCGGCCAATAATATCCATCTATTCTACATATAAGAGTCAATGTGTAACTAATGATCACACACACGCACGCACGCGCGAAGCTCCACTGAGTTTGTACTGTACGTCGACATTAAGTCAACAAATGATCCAAAGCAGCTGATAACATGAAGACTAGGACATCAACAGATGGTTACTACAGCCGATTAAAAAGTATCACTATAATATCATTCAGTATTTTTGCATACAAACCAGTAACAATTTTGCTGCGTAAAATAAAAACATAAAAAAACCCCCCTATGAATCACATTTCTATAGCAGATGGCTAAAGGAGTTGATTTTCAAGTTTCCTATTGTTGCATAGCAACAATCAGCGGGCCATCGTGTTGTCCTTGCCTGCTAAAAAAGCATCTTGAGCATCCACACCCGTAACATGGACTGTGTTTGGCAGATGGAAAGGAGGCTGGAGAAGACGCGGAGAAGCAGACAAAGGCCCATGGCTGAGTCTTCTATCTGATGTCAAGTGTTTCCAAACACAGCTTCGTGGTTATCTGAAGGACTCGTATGTTAGCAACTCATCACAGTCAGATGAGTCGAGGAAATTACCATACCCAATCCCCATGTGTCTGGAATGATGCGTGTATGCCCCTCTCCATCTATCTGAAGCTGTAAAAGACGCTTTTCATTTCCCTTTAACCAGATACAAAGGAAGCTCATTTTGTCTGACTCGTGAAAGCTGAGTGTAACAGGGCCTCCAGGTTCAGTGAACGCAGCACAGGGAGGGAGAACGGATGACTCAAACTAAAGCTGCGACATAAACCTATTACAAAGTCTCAGACTGAATTACACACCTTAAAGATTTGATACAAAAACACGTGACCTCTGAAGTAAAGGTCATTCAATGTGATTGATTTTCCATTATAAAGTTCTTTATAAAGTTGATGAATCATAACTGTATCGTACATAAGTTAGCAAGGGGGCCCACACTGTTGAGCTTTTTATCTCCTCTAAATCTCTGCTTGTATAAAAAAAAAAAGCCACTGAGGAAAATGTCCCCAAATCGATGAGCAGCGCTGTTTACCGATGCTTTGATTGGATCCGTGTAAAACAGGAGTTTGAAGTGTGAGGCAACCAAAAAAAACAATTACCGGTATTCAATTATTGGAATTGATATATTAACAATATATTGATGTTGCAATTTTAATAAGCTATAAGAGGACAGAAACTTTAGAGGTTCGCCAGTTCAATTCCTGTGCAGTGCAGTGCAATACAACCCCCCCCCCCAAGATTAGAGTACACTGTAAAAACAGACCAATTATCAAGTACAAAAACTACAAAGAGAGAAATTACAACTAATTCCTCCTTCTTTGCAGTGCATCATTAGCTGAAGCTGTGTTGTACTGAAATGGAGTCATTTCCCCCTATCCCCCCCCCCCCCACGATTTCTGTTGTTGTCTGGTAACAACAATGTTCTGCAGTCAGCCGTCACTGTTTGCTAAATATACACCTAATGAGGCCTGGCGAACGACAATAAGCTCGTTTACCTTCAAGCGCTGCTCATTGTCCTGCAGCGAGGCTCACAACAGCGTACAAGAGCACCAGCCCATCCTGTTTACGACACTTCAAACCCCCAAAAACCCACAATGACATCACTCAGCGCGCTGTTTAACGGCTCCACATGGTTGAAGAAAAGCCAACAAGCACCTTTACATTTTAACACAGAGGCCCTTGGTATGATCAAGACGAAAGGGGCGTAAACATTAAAGCTGAAGAGTCCCAACAACTTTGACTCAGAGCTACAAGAGTCAACAGCTCTTTGAAGACTTGTCTCTACGATGTGGGTTTTTTTCTCTCATCTTTCGTACAGCCTAGACTTTACAAAGCACAGGGAACCAAATCTGACGCCCTTTGAACACAGATGGGTGCTTTCACACTTGCAAAAAACCGAATGAAATTCACGCGTGAGCGTAAAGAGGGGATTTTTCTGCCTCCATCTCACAGACTAAATGTTCTGTGTGAAGTCGGGCTGAGCTGATGTGAAAACACAGCAGGTTATATTCAGGAGGATTTACCATGAGCGAGCAGGACGGGGTGGTGAAGTTTATATCCTGCGACATGGTGCACAAGCATCGACTGTTATGCACGTATTGGTACAATCTCCATGCAGGCAATGGAGCCGCTTCCTGATGTTTTCTCGTCTCTTTCTCCAGTATGTTCTTCTCCACTCTAAATGATTTAAACCACAGGTGGCGTTGATTTAAAGGTGACTATTAAAATTATAGCGTCGTTTACCGACTCTGTGCTTGTTCCACAACATTCCCATCACTCTCTTTACATCACGATTTCACTCGGTTAAGCCTGAGCTACCTCGTGTGCGACTCGACTCTGCCTCGGAGCCTCTGCCACAGAACAGGGTGCTGTAACATGTGCTCCAGTACGGCCTTGAACAGTTGGCCACTAAATGATTGCCCGGCTAAGGGTCATCATTTGTAAGGTCGCAAAAAGGTTGGACAACTTACATTATGGGGAACATGCAGGGTGGTTAACCCCTCCGACAGATTAGGAGATTTTTCACTGAGAGAACTTTGACCTGATGGAAGCACACGAGGAAAAGTCAGAGGATCCATATTTAATATCTGGGTGGAGATCAGTCTAAGTCTGAACTAATTGATTTCAAAAAAAAAAATCAATCACACTCCCGACTGTTTGTCTGACCAGCACTGTTGACCGTCTAAATTGGTGACAAAATAAATAAATATTTTAAACCTTTACACCACCACTGATTAGTATGTCAAATAATAAAGGGGGACATGGGGCAGTACTGATATGGATGGACTGCCACAAGTCAAATTAGAGCCTAGAACCTCAGCAGCAGCTTCAGCATCCTATTTGTAAAATAAATCCCCTCTGAACAATCACTCCAATCAGTGCTGAAATCTTATATCTTATGTGTGTGTGTGTGTTAATGTGTGTTAATGTGTGTGTGTGTGTGTGTGTGTGTGTGTGTGTGTGTGTGTGTGTGTGTGTGTGTGTGTGTGTGTGTGTGTGTGTGTGTGTGTGTGTGTGTGTGTGTGTGTGTGTGTGTGTGTGACGACTTCACCTGTCCTCTCCGCCAGCGGTCAGGAAATAGACGCCTGACGACAGCTGCAGCATGCTAATGGACGCGCTGTGCAACTCCACAAACAAACACTACAAGCATGCTAATCAAGTCAGCTCTACGACACACACTGTGCTAATCCCACTCTGCCACTCTGTTTACTCTGTGTGTGTGTGTGTCTGTGTGTGCGCGCATTACTGTCAGCTTAACAAACCTGTTCACCCGTAGTTAGGGATTGACTGAACTCATCAGGTGGCAGTCTTAAATACAGCTGCTGTTTATTCCGATAAAAGGAAATGTTTCTCTCATCTGTCCCATTGGTTTCAGTTTTTTAAATGCAGTAGCAAATGGCTAACAATGCTCATCGTTCATGACAGAGCGATGAATCACTCAGGTGTCCAGGACTCAGTGACTCATTAAAGGAGTGTAAACAAACATAAGGTTAGAGATCTGAAACGTGTAGAGAGGAGAAGCTGCAGCCTGGGATGGACTGACAGAGTCACTGTGTGTAAATCATCAGCTACAGTTTATACCACTTCATTTTGTGGAGAAAAAAAAATTCCCTTATTGGCAGGTGTTTGGTTTTATTTTCTGAATGAACCACTGTTGAGCAGCGGTAGAGAACTCCCCTGGAATTTAAAAAAAAAAAAAAAGTAACGGAACAACCCGACACAATCGACACTGGAGTCTCTAAGTCAAACGTTTTTAGCAGAGCTGAACTTTCAGAGTTATTTTATGTCTCGCAAATCAACTTCAAGTGTTACAAAGTTTCTGCAAGTGTGTCTTTCACCAGGCAGGGAAAAGTTAGGGCAATAATATTCCACATCTGTATTTCTTCTGTAGCACGACATGCAGCATATACAAACATACCGGGTGGTTAGATATCCATTCAGACTTGTAACCTCTCCAGAGAGATTTCTTATCGGCACAAACGGCACCACATCCGATCACATAACATGAGCTTTCTTTATCTGTCTCTTATGTAGTCAATTTGTTGTTATAAAATATGTCAATCCTAAAAAATGGGCGAACAAACAGAGAACTTACCAACCGAAATTATTTCCAAAGTCCGGAGCTCACTGAGAGCATGGATTTGTTCATCTTTAGACAGCGAACACATTTACAAAACATGCACGGTCAGTGAAAAGGGGGAGACAGAGATTTTTTTTATTTTTCCTCCCCGAGCCTTTGGAGGTTCAATGCAACACAACAAAACTCCTGCTTGAAGAACTTTCTTCTGCGTCTCCATCATCTCGACAGCTGAGCGTCGTGCAGGGAGGCTTTTCATCAAAAACGTAGCGGGGCCAACAGAGAGCTTGAACTGAAGTCGGGCAAGCCTTCAGTTTAGACGCGACACAAACGGTGCACTTGAATCTGTGCGTCAAAGGGTGATGAAGTCACCTGATGAGCAACAGACGAGCACACGGTAAATAAAAATGACGTCAGTGCAGCTTGTTCTTAATGCAAAGACAAAACAGGAGCAAGTGAATCGCCATCACTTACAATTCACTCTTCCACAGTATGAGTGAATCAAATTGTGATTTTTGATTTGATTTTCCAAAGTAATTATTTGCGATGCACGCGCTTTCATGATTTCTATTTATCTTCAGAATATAAATCTCTAGAAAAACATCAGGTGGGAAGCCTCCCTTTTGTCCTGTGATGGTAACATGTGAGTTTAAAATCTGTCAACAGAATCAAAGTAAAGGCAGGTGACCTCCTTAAGCTGCATCAACAAATGAAGGAAGTCAAAGTGCCGTGGAAGAGGGAGACGAGAGGTCAACGATCTTTGTGGGTCTGTCTCGACTTCGTCTCTCTGCCCTGAATGAGCACAGTGCCAGGTTTCAACAGTCCAACACCGGGGGATTTTTCAAGGTCAGTTTAGCTCAGTCAGCCATGAATTATTAAGCTAGAGAGAGAGAGAGCGAGAGAGAGAGCGAGAGAGAGAGAGCGCTCCATGCCTGTTCCGTTTGAGCCCTAGTCCCTCTTCTTTTTAAGATGGTCCACTGTGACAGGCGTGATATCCAGTTATTCATGGTGGTTATTCATTGATCCTTTGTTTTGGACATTTTGTCTCTCCTCTGCGATGGAAGGTCGAATCACGTAAGACCGAAAAACAAAGGAGGGAGGGGAGAGTCTTGTTTAAGGATACTAAATGCACGCAAGATAACAGCAAAAAAACCACAAAAAAAACCATGAACTTCAACAGTGTGAAATTGTCTGACAACACTTAAAAAACTGAAGTTAAAAATGAATGCAAGGGCAGATTCTTTGCTCTTTAAGTTGACATGTTGATACAACTCATTCACCTCAGGTTTTCAGGAATCTCTGCTCATTTCTTAACGGATGTTTCCCGTCGACTGATTTGCACATACAGCAATAAAAATGCTTCATAAGCACCGAGCTAACATGCGCGCGGGCTAATTTTGTCTGCTGCCTCCCAATTTATCCCTTCGGATACATTAAATATGTCGGTCTCAAGGGAATCTCACTCATCCTCTTTGGTTCATGTGTGTTTGCAGGTGGCACAGACTTTATCCAGACACTTTCCCCCAGGTGGAGGGATTAACTCTAATTCCTCACCACGGTGAACGAGTCGTCTGTAATCTTCATCCCTGTGACCTCTCTGGATGGTTCAAAGAAGCAGACACTCGCCGGTGTCGCACGCCCTCGGTGAAGGAATACACTTGTGTTTATTTATAGAACATGCAAAAGGACACCTATTTCTTTGAATTCCACGCCGAATGATGACCGTACGCGTTTGAGGAAGTAGGCCCACAGTTGCACACCTGTGAGATGCCAGCTGGCAGAAAGGACGTTTGGTGAGTAAAGGTCAAAATAAGGCAGGAAGCTGAGCTGAGATTCAGCATGTCCCTGCCTCTGGAACACGTGGAGTGGACATATCCGCACAAAAAAAAAAAACCCAACAGGTAATAATAACGGAGCTAAAAATAGAGACGTAGGTGCACAGAATAGAAAGAGAGAGAGAGAGAGATTCAAAGACTGGCTTCTTGTTCTCCCTCATCCTCTCCTCCTCTCTCATAGGCCAGGCACGGGGAACTGAGGCGTACGCACATCCAGGGCTAAATTTAGATCTGCTGCAGCTGCAGGGCCAGACGTGTTGGGATGGGCCTGTGTTGCAACTCACAGTACACACACAAACATGCACACGTGCGCATACACACACACACACACACACACACACACACACACACACGCAGGCACGGTTCCACCAATTCGACAAGGTGGTGCCACTGCACACCACGGCCCAGGTGAGAGCCAACAGCGTCCCGCGCACTTCCTCCCAGATCAAACATACATGCTCTCAATGCAAATGTTGTGTGTGTTCGCATCTACATACAGGATGAACAAACACAAACACAGGCTGTATCCAGGCAGCCCTACAGAAAGTGCCCTGTAATAACCTCAGCGACACATAACAGCAACAGCAGGAAGGAGAAAAACGACTCAAGCTGATCAGACATGTCGAGCATGGAGAGTAGAGTTTGTGATCCCGTCAGTAACAATGGGTTGTTTGGTAAAAAGAGAGCACTTTCTGTGGACTAAACATGGGATGCTTGTAGTGGCATGACAAGGCATTTCAAATTGAATCCAGTTGAAAAAAAAAAAAAAAAAATCACATTTCCATATTTCATCTTCTTAAATTATTCTTAGAAGTCCCTCAAACAAGTCTTTGAAGTTTCCTACCAAAAATCCACTCGGAGCCTGGATTAAATCAGGCCTATAAACCCCTTCATATCAGCTTTGCGTACTGAAAAATAATAATAAAAAAAAGCTACAACATGGCTACGTGCCATATCCAAATGCTCTGGCCGATAATTTCTATTCTCCAGATGTAATAAAACATGTTTAATACCACAACATCCTGATTTTACCCGTTTCATAAAGAAAGCTTTTAATGATGATTTCCAGACAGAACAATAAAACGTGATGTTTGTCATTCATCCTGGTAATGTGTGATAAAGCTGCTGTGATACATTGATTCACTGAGTCGGCTACATGTTCACCAGTAGCGTGTGCTTTTTTTTTTTTTTTTTTTGACTGGCTGACCATTTCCTGTGACCGTCCATTTCAACTGGCACTCATTTTGTCATGGTCTGTCGAGACACGATCGCAACTCGTTGAGCAAGATAAACTGCAACAGTCGCACAGTTTGCATTTGATTTTTTTTAGATCTGTGTAAAGACTGACGTAGAAATACCCCTATGCATCCACAAGTCCAATCAAAAAAATCTCATCCTGGGTTGCTTTAACAGTCAAATGTATCCCACAGCGATTACTGGCTGTAGAAATGTAAATAAAGGCACTTCAAGTCTGCATGACGTGCGTATCATTGTATCAGTTATGTACCAGGTGGCAGTGCTAACAGCCAGGCTTTAACAACTGCATACCACAATACCCCAGAGGTTATTCAACTCTGCTCCTCAAAGGGTAACAATCAGAAGCTTCACAAACACAAGTCCATGCAGCAGAGCCGGGCGACTCACGTCTACGAGCCATGAGACAGAGCTTCTTTTTTTTCTGTTCAATTAAAGCTTATGCAGTTGAAAGTTCACGGTCAGTTCAGACCACAGACACATGACCGGCTCATTCCACAGTATCGAACACAGCCGCTGACGGTGTGTGTGTGTGTGTGTGTGTGCAGAACTTTACTGCAGAGAAACGGAGGAAAACTCTTCACTGCCATATAAGCTGCTCAGCGCTCTAACAATGGACCACCTTGAGCTGTGTGTGACATGCCAAGACCACCTCACAGCCCGCAGACGCCGAGGCCTAAGCCTGCATGACCAGAGGATCAACATGGTGGAAAACAGAGGAGAGGGGGTGTTAAGAGACCATGACTTCAGATGACGGGGGGGGGGGGGGGGGCAAATTTGCCGACTACCAGGAAAAATCAAAGCAGAGAGCTTGGCCTCTCTCTACTTCCTCCCACCCAAGAGTCTCATAATAGCCATTAAATCAATCCTTTTTTTTTTTCTTCTGCAGAATGAAAATTCCTGAAATGAAAACAATAATGTGGGCCCATTTTTGGCTCCGTATTTCCCACTGCAGCAGAGTACTAAATATTAGACGGGTTGGACATTAGCAGAGAGCTACCAAAGATAATAAGCATGAAGCCTTTGCCAGACTTTGGCTCGTCATGAAGCACTCAGTCACTAAGTATTTTTAGAACCTAGACCACCTCAAATTAACCAAAACAATGTGCTTACATAAAGCAAGCTGTTCATTCTCTTTGGACTGAGTTCTCATATATATGATCAGACATGTTGCAGACTTTTCATTTGAAGTTTATTCAGTTCCCTTTTCTCACAGATGGTCGGACTTAAATGTAAGGAGACACATCCATCACAGCTTGAAGCCACCATTGTCTTCCCACGTCTTCCTTCATATCACAAAAACAACAACAAATAACTGGCAATAACAGAAAGGCTCCTGGAATCAACCAGGTCTGGCACCTGTTCAACTTCAGATGGGCGCCGAGTCGTGACCGGAAAGCCGAGCAGGAGAGCGCAGAGCTGATGTACAGGGAGGTAAAACCCAGCAGAGAACATTAGCTCTGAAAGGATGAGGACCAATCTGTGCTAAAACAAACTGCACTGCCTTATTAACACAGAGCTGGTCTTTTTTTTTTTAAATGAAGCACTACCATCTGATGTCCAACTGTGTGAACGCTCAGGTGCAGTTCAGTCTCAAATGAGATGTTACCGGAGGAGCAGCAGGCCATGCTTGTGTTAACTTACAGTCTGAAATAACGACATGACTCGTGACTTCCCCTGAATATCAAACAGGAAGCCTAATGCAAAATGAAAGTTAACTACTGTACTGGTAGTTTGAGTTTTTGCTGATGAAATGTAATATCCTGATGTGTGCGTGTGTGTATGCAAACAGGGGGGAGCTTCAATCTGCTTGTCTGGAAAAAAAATAAATAATAATAATTCACATAAATCCTACTTCTGTAAAAATTTCACACGTTTTTTTTTTTTTTGTAGGTTAAAATCAGAAGAGATACCAAAACTGATCTAATTTCCTCTGCAGCAGCTCAGCTTTGTAGGATACTTCCCCTTGTTTTCCCCCCAGCCTCCTTACATGTGATTGTAGCTCTATGAAAAATAAATAATATGAAAAATAAAATAATGAGTATAATAACATATAACAACGCTGATCAAGCTCTAGATGTTTAACTGTGACACCGGCGTTCATTAGAGTTTTGTCAGAATGGGGAATGCCTTTGTGACGTTCGACTTCTCTAACCCCTCTTTGTCCTCTGGGACAGGACGTCAGGGTGCTCATTGATCCAGCAAAAAACTGTCAAACATTCACAGGCATATCACATGCGAACATCAGCTGCAGGATGTTCTGATGCATGTATGTCTTCACTGGAATATGTACATGTTGCCATACTTATTCAAAATAATATGCTAATCAAAAGTTCAAGTTTTACCATTGTGCAAAGTCGAATTCATTCTCCCGTATGGAGAGGTCATTGAGTTACCCGTCTGATACGTCATTATAGGAACGACCTCCTGAAGTGAGAATTCCAACCTGGAAACTCGGAATCCAACATGGCTGCTAACTAAGTGCGTCAACAGGTTTGGGTGGACGTATGTCATGTCAGTACATCACCTTTCACTGTGGAGCCCAATTAAAAAAAGACAGCAGTGAAACATCAGTCAACTTCCTGACATGCCTTCTGCAGAATAAAACCGTAATCTAAGGATATGTGTCCTCCGATTCCTAAACCTTATTAAAAAATCAGCTGTCAGAGCGTTTGATTCATCTACAAACAACAGAGTACACACACATTATGCTGCTCCACCTCTTTGGAGTCCCCAGAGGAACAGTATGAACCCTTGTTTGGCTGACAGAGAGACAAGCCTCTGAGCAGTGGGGGGGGGGCCTGAGAGACATACTGTACATCATAAAGACAGCCAACATGCAGACAGAACTCATACCTGGCAGTGTAGTGAGTCAGCAGCACCACAGCTCTCTCTGCATGCCAACCACATATCCAGCTGATTCTAAGCTGCTCTAGAAATCACTACAAAAAAAAAAAAAAAAAGAGGCTCCACTGGTGACTTGTAAGTACATCAATATCCAATATTAATACTGAGGACCTCAAATAACAACGACAAACAGAAAACGACATCATCAAATAAAGCAGATCTGAATAACCAAAGTCTCCAGGGCAGAACTGTTAGGTTTCCTGTTTGCTTGTCTCCAAAAAAAAACAAACATGGCCATTCAGACTTTCTCAACTGACACAGAAGAAAGTGCAGGGGGGGAGGGGAGAGGGGGGGCTGTCTGCCTCTGTGATCCTCTGGCTCAGTGGGAGCAAGTACAGTGGAAAATAGTCCCCACTGCTAATCCATGGCAGGCTAATTACAGCTCTGATCCCCGAGGCGTGTGCATCAGCTCAGGTGGGAGGGAGGCAACACACTATGGAGCTCGATACAGTTACGGTTACATTTGTTTAGGATCAGAGAAGTCTCAATGAGCTCATATCTGCCGCTGCCGTGCGCCAAACCCTCACTGATGACGTGCGTAACTGCTGGTTGAATCTCATTCCTGCACAAATCATGACAGAGTTGACTTGAGCTTCGACTGAATCTCCTTGGAGAAGGTTATTAGTCCCTGTAACTTCAGTTCAGTGTAATCACACTCTACAATACGATCCACCACATTTCGCTGTTCGCCGTAGACCTTGGGCTGCATATGCTGCAATTTATACCACCAAGGAATAAAAATAACAAAATTAACCTCCTGAAGACAGAGACACAGATTAAGTGGGTTAAATGGAGTTCCTGTCTAAAATAGGCCATAGCTCTGATGATAGCCCAGTCCCAAAACACGATGGCAGACACTGAGCAAAGGAGAGGAGAGAGAGAGAGAGATGGATGATGACTGAGGATGAGCAGCAGATGGTGAGGAATTATCTGGAACTTTAGCTCTACATCTTTGCCCATTGGTGCCATTATTTGAAGGGTAGTATACTTATCATGACAAATATAGCTCCAAGCAGCTAGAAATTATTAACTAGGCATACATGAAGCTGAGCTAAGAGTGATGTTCAGTGAGGTTGGAAGGATTAATTGTGGGTTGTTGGTATAAATAGCACTGAATTTCCTCAAATTGTGTAAATCACAGTTTCTTTAAAAGAATTAGGGGAAGATTGCCAACCAAATGGATGCAGGTGCAAGCAGGGTGGGGGTTGAAAGCAATTCAAACAGATGACATGTTTCTAGATGAAAATGGGTATTCAATGTGCACTATTTTACACTATACTTACTATGGTAACTTTTAAATAGACATATCCTAAGTGTTTGTACATGACGCCGTCATCTGTACAAACCTATGCACATACATGTGTAGTGGTTGTAGTAAGCAAAAATGAGAGATGAAGTAAATAAGATTTTTTTTAAACAAAGCTTACTTAATAGAATCCGAACCAACGCTACTTAAACCTTTAAACTTTAACCTTTTAAAGATGTAATATGAACCTAGAGATTATTTGGCCAGTTGTCATGCCTTGAAGGATGCAAAATGTGCACTTCCGCTTTTTTATCTCCAAAATAAAAGTGTTTTTGAACAAACTGAACAACTTGAAGGAACAAGCGGCTGCGTTTTGGGAGAATTCGACTTTAAATACTTGTGTAAATAGTGCACATACATTTCAGTACGTAATATGCAGTGTCTAACGACGACCAATGTCCAGCCCAATGTGCTGTCATACCTTCTACCTGACCGAGCTAACGTGTTGTTTGACTGCAGCTGTTAGCCATTCAGTTAACTAGCTAACGTCTGTTCATACGTTGCCACGACAGCCTGAACCTGCACGTCAACGTTAGCCGCCGTAGCTTGCTGTTAGCGTGCCTGCAGCTGTCGGACATCCTCATCACAATTGATCTACTCCCAGTCGTGATCAGGCCGAAACGGTGAAGACGCCTCGAGCAAACACTGAAGCTCTGTGGTCCCTAGCTAAGGACACTTAACACCTGAATTGGCCCTCACCGCGGGTTTAACTTGCATCAACACAACGCTGCTGATGATGTTCAACTCACCAGGCTGCTGCGACTACCTGGAACATGTTGTATCAGCCACAAGGTGATTATAAATACTCACCTCCACAGAAGATGGTTATGGAAATAACACTTGACTTTATCGGGGAAGCTGTGAGGTATTCACCCCGGAGTGGTCACCCCGGTCTTGTACCTTTCCTACAGACGGTCCCTCTGTCCTCAAGCTGCACCTCTGTCTGTGTGATCTCCCCACACTGCAATGGTGCTGAACGGTGGAGCAGGCGATTGGCTCGTGGTGTAAACGGAACTCAGTGCGCTTTGGTAAGCACATAGCTCAGGCGACCTGCAGGGGGAGCAGCGTGATACATTCAAGGCTGTCGGATAATTCAGCTTCATCATTTGAGCCCACGTATTAGTTGATCCACACAAGAAAAAAGGTTTCACTGTATAGCCTAGATTAAGGTTGTGTAAAAAGACAGTACACGTATATACCAAGCAAGTACTTGTTAATTTCAAAAATGGAATATTACGAAAAATATAAATAAATGCAAAGGGTTAAGCAAATATAAATGTCAGAAGAAAATTAGAAAAAGTATTTTTTATACTACCCCCCATGCACCCCACAAACATTATCACAAAATACATTTGCATTTATTAACACCTTTTAAAAATCAACAGATAGAGCAGAGATATGGATTATATTTATCATTGATACGTTTATGTTTAATATTATATTCACTTCATTCATGAAAATGTATTATTTAAAAAAAATGCTAATACCTGTTATTCAAATTATTTATCAATGGTTCATAAATGCTTATGGATAGCTAATAAACTATAAAAGCAATGACCGGGCGCCTTTAAAAACATTTGGACTTTTGCAGATGTCTGACGCGTTGGGGTTCAACTTTCACTTTCACTTTAGATATCGCAGCCCTTTGGTGTGCACTTCTATAAAACTTCAAAGAATTTGCGTATTATTACGTGAAGATTCCGTCATCAAGGGTGCAGACCCTTAATTTTAGCTGAAGCAGTCACGAAGTAACTTTCAGTTTTAGTTACATAGGAATTTCCCTTGTCGTGTTTTTTACGTGCGTCATTGTTCCTGCTTTGTGTCATGGACTTCTCTGTTTAGGGACTATTTCTGCTTTACAAGGCTTACAGGTAGGTCATTTCATTAATAATCTCAGTCACCGATACATTTTGTTCTACACGGTGTTCTTTTGTTAATTAATACATAATTGTGTTTTCTCCTCGCATAGCAATGTCCATGTCTGTTCAAGAGCAACATCAGCTTCGGGCGATTAATCTGATCGCAGAGTCTCTGAGCAGCTGTGAATGTAGGAGACTTCTGTACCTGTGTGGAAGTCTGGACACGGATCATAGTGTGACATGTGTGAAGGAGATGCTGAAGTCCAAAGTGCTTCGACAAGAGAGAGGTCACCTACTTCTGAAAGAGCTGATGTGGCGGCTGAGACGTTTTGATATCCTGAAGAAGGTGTGTCAAACCAGCAGGGATGAGGTGGAAAGGACTCTATTTAACAGGCAATGTCTGCCACGGTTCAGGTAAGACTCGTCATAATTCTAGTTACTGAGCATGCTTGTGTGAGGACAAGAAAAAAACGAGGGGAACTCCGAACTAGAAACTTGTTAATTTTGTGTAAATAAAACTAAAAATAAAACCATGTAAATACAATGTTGTATATGAAAAAAATCTTGAAAATAAAAGTGAAAATCATTTGTGAGCTAAAACATTTTATTTTTTGGATAATAATAACAACAACAATAATAATAATAATGGTTCCCCCTCTATCTACAGAGTATTGATGGCTAACATAAGTGAAGATATGACCAACGAGGATCTGAAAAGTGTGAAATTCTTGTTAAGCAGTACAATACCACGTGAAAACTTGGAAAAGGCAAAGGTATAGTTTGGTTTTGGTTTTACTTACTGAATATTTCGTGTGTGAATGTGTGGGACGGGAGTTTTGGTCACCTGACACACATTCTTTTCTAAAACTAGCTTACTGAAAATCCTACTTCCCCAATTCTTTTCTCTGTGACAGAATTTCCTTGACATCATTATTGAACTGGAAAAGCTGGATAAGGTTTCACCTGAGAGAGTGGACTTCGTAGAGGAATGTTTAAGGAACATCAGTAGGGTGGACCTGGCGAAAAAAGTGATCAAGTACAAGACTTCAGGTGAGAGTGTTAACTTCTTAATACTTCATTTAAGAAAAGGTTTTATCAATCTCAAACAAAGAATGTGAAAAAGTCATTTATTGAGCTTTGAAATAAAAAAAACCCAGTTATGACGAAAGGATATATAGGCTACAGCTCTACACAAGATCAAAAGCAGAGTAGGAAATGAATGACATTTTTAGACAGTATGTGTCAAAATGTGTCATTGTGGTTTATGAGGCAACCACCTTCATAGGCTGCTGGCAGTAACACATACGAAACTTTCCTGTTTACATATTTTTAAAGTGACCATGACCAATAGGGTACTTTGGATGTTTCAGACTACTGTATATCAACCATGGGGAAAGAAACCAACTTAATTTTATTTTCTGTAACATTTATCAAGCATATATTAATCATTGATACCTGAAACCTTTTTCCAATTATTAGACATATATATTTTTCCTTGTATTTTGAGTTTAGAAACACACAAAAACTGTGATTAGTGCATATTAAGATGTACAGCTTTTGTTTTTCTGTGACAACAGTGACATCTCCTGAGCAACAATCACCTCAGCATCAGCTGTTCAGCTCTCCCGTGAGTACTATATGGAATAAAAGTTAACACCTACTGTATGTTCTATGGTGTATACCCTCCCTTATATTTTTGAAAAACATGTTTTCCTTAGGTTCCAGTTACCATGCCGTACAGTTCCTATTTTCCATGCCATTCAAGACAAGGACAGGTCATCAATCGAGGTAAGACATGCTGTATTAGCTTATTTAGTAAAGGGTTGCATATTTTGAGAATATTCCAAATTGAAATGGGAATATTGGAAGTTTATGGGTATTAGCTGGGGAAAAACAAAATCACATTTGAAGAAACTACTGTCATGATAATATGCTATACACTGTAGAACGTTACTTATAGATGTTGGAGGCATATTTTACACTGCTGAATGCTGTAGTTCATACAAAGAGACTCTGCTGCCAAATATTGTGAAGCTTTTTCCTCCACACATCAATAAACAATGAAAATGAGCAACAGTTATAGTCATACGTTGGCCTCATACCTGATGCCTGCCTCTGCCTCAGAGTATCTCATCATTACACTGACTATGCCTGTGCATGTTTGTTCGTGGGCATGTGCGCTTGCAGTAGCAGCAGAGACATGTTGGAGGAGAGGGCACAGCACAGATCTCGTATCTCCTGGCCTGAAAAAAAACCCTGCGTTTTTAACCAATCATATCTGTTCAGCAGGCCAAGCTATGTGCAAAAGGAAATTATTTCATTTTTTTAAAAGACCACTTCCTCTATATAAGTTCTCAAGCTCTTTTTTCTTCTGTGTGACCGTGCTTGCTGAAGTGAAAAGCACATTTTATTTAACCTGGACCTCCTTAAAAACTGTTGGAAAGGCCCAGTTCACTATCTGTTTGACATTTGATTGTTAAATAACTGTTTTACTTTTTGTTCTCAGCTCCAGAAAACATACGTGTGACTGAATACAGAGTGCAGAGCTGTCAGGTAGGGGTTCCCTTTACCCTCACGGTTACTACACTTTTTCCTTCCTGTAAATATCATTGCTTTAAATGAGTGAATTGCATTA
This sequence comes from Symphodus melops, assembly GCF_947650265.1. Lineage (NCBI taxonomy): Eukaryota > Metazoa > Chordata > Actinopteri > Labriformes > Labridae > Symphodus > Symphodus melops. Next base: position 12,503,850 of record NC_136702.1, read on the forward strand.
ATTCTTTGTGTTTTCCTTTGTATGACAGAGTCAACTTGACAGGTACAAATTGGATGCTAATCCCAGAGGAGTTTGTGTCATCATAGACTGCGTTGGAAATGATGGAGGTGAGACGCTTACAGAGAAAAAAAAAAGTTTTCAGATTTATTATTGAGTGAAAGCAGCATAACCAGTCTAAACAGGACATGTTTAATGTAAACTCCTGTCAGAAAAATAAACAAGAAGTTCATATACTATATATTAGATCAAATAAGCAGTTTTCCTCTTGCAGCAGGTGGTGTATATGTCCTGAACCTGTGGCTGTGGTGATCCAATCTTCTTTTTTTTTAGACGCCTTTAGAAAAAGAGTGTTTGTACTGCCTTTCTGACTACCTCTCTGATGTTCAAGGACTGGGAGGGGTGCCAGTGATCTGGATTCTGTTTTAGGAAGTGAGATCATTTTGACCACTGGTTTTCAAATCTAGAGTTTACATAGTCTAATAGTTTTTTGTAGCGCTTACTAGCTTGAGCTAATGGAAACCAAGTGAAAGTAGAATTAAACGTTTTTGTTTTTAGACTGTTGAAAAGAAAATCAATCTGAAAACATGATTGACCTGCAGGTTTAAAATACTTTGTCATTACACAATAAGTACTGTTATTAGGCTAAAATCTAAATCTCATTTAATCTTCCTCCCTCAGAAATGTTGGAACATACATTCAAGGCTCTTCACTTCAAGGTCTTCCTGCACAAGTGGCTGAGTGTGGACGACACTCTTGCAGTTCTGAGACAAAGACAGAACCTTGAAGGAGACTGCTTTGTCTGTTGCATCATTAGCCGAGGTACAGACAGCCATATGCTGGGTACAGACTCTTATGTTGCAGGTCTTGGTCTGGACAGCATCAGACTTCTGTTCACTGCAGAATCATGCCCCATGCTGGCTGGAAAGCCCAAACTCTTCTTCATCCAGAGGTACAGCGTTCAGGAGTTTCAGCCCTGTGCCGGGACGCAGCACCGGGATGAGGATTTGGAGACAGATGGGTTATCCAGATGTGATGTCATCCCTTCAGCTGCAGATGTGTTCTGGAGTCACTGCTCAACAGATGAGCGGCAGCTGGAGCAGGGACAGCATCGCTCTGTTTACCTGAAGGCCCTGACAGATGCTTTAAACAAAGGCAGGAAGAGGTAATGATATTTCAGTTTTTGCTATATATTTTCCAAACGAGTTTCAGATGATAAAATCTAGAATCACACTAATCTCTTATTGTCATCTGCAGGAAAACAAATCTTGTTGATGTTCACACTGAAGTGAATGGATGCATCTATGAGCACAACAAGAGGAACCCCAGAGAAACATACCATTTGGAACTGAAACACACCCTACGCAAAGATCTCTACCTGCAATAGAGGGTTCATCATTATCACTTTCATTAAACTCTTCACACTGACAGCTACTTATTTTATTTCATAGCACATTTCTTGCCATAGAAGAACATTTTATTATGTATACACTGACACCTAGTGGTTGAAACTAGAAAACACTTGGGGCCAGATTTACTAAGATCTCAATTAAAGAGTACTAAATTGCGTGTTCACCGCAAAAGTTTGCACGTTTGGCTTGTGGGCGTTTTGCGGGTGATTTATGACGTCAGGTGCAAACCTTGTGGAGGCGGTAGCATTTCTGTCAGGTTTTTGCGCGTTCTACTGGTTTACGTCACAGAGAGTTTGGACGGAAAGCTGGACGACTGCAGGCGCAAAATAGATATTAGTTAGAGGCAAATGAACGTCCAGTATTTTCAAGTAATAGCATATAAATGTGAATATAACAAAAGGAAAAAGGGGCTTATAAGAAAACCTTTTTAAATTAAACACGGTCCTCTCTGGCACTGGTGCGCAGTGTGTGTGTGCCACTCGTGCCATCGTTGCGCACCAGAAGCTGGTCAGCGCTGTGTCTGATCGGACATAAATCTCATGGCAACAGGTACTGAAGTTTGGGGTACAAGCATGGTGAGCGTCCCACAGCGCAGCAGCAGGGGAGGGGGCTGTAGAGTGAAGAGACGAGCGCGCTCTCCTCTTAACTGCAGCCTGCAGTGCATAACACTGGGCTCTTGGATTAGCGCGTTCCTTTCAAAGGTGTTAAATTCAGACACCGTCACAACCACCGCAATTTTTGACTGGCTTGGTAAATCACATTGCGTGTACTAACTTAACTTCATTGCATGTTCTCCTCCCAGTATTTTGCGCACTTGGGCAGAAACGCCACGTTTTGCATATTCATTAAGGCAAACGTACTAAATGAACAGTACGTGTTGTTTTGTTCATATGAAAGACGCAATCCTCACTGCACGCTGTTAGTAGACCAGATAGCACATTTTTTGCTGGTGGTATCAAGTTTGCACACGTTTTAATACACGCAAACCTTTAGTAAATCTGGCCCTTAGATTGTAATTGGTTTTTATATTTAATTAATTTTATCTTTTGATTTTGGATTTAGGAAGACATACCCAGTTTGTTTTTTATTATCAACAACTTGCTTTTCATAGTGCAGCTAAAACAGGTATGAGCAGGCAATTTTATTTATTAATATGAAAGTAATCTATCTATCTATCTATCTATCTATGAAGGACCTTTACACTTGTAATATAACGTTTTTTTGTTCTGCTCAGATGACTCCATCTTCTAGTTTATTTTTTTTGTGTGTAAAATCATTTTTCTTTTAGAAGACTGTAATATACATGAAGTTACTCTTATTAAAAATGTCTACATCTGTATACCTGCAAGTTTACACTATGGTATCTTTGCTACAATATGTACGATGTGTAACATGAAGTTTAATTATATAATTATGAAGTATATTTCAATACATTTTACTACATTTAAAATGTGAATATCTTATGGTCCAAAAGGAACTGGACTTGGTTGAAAACTAACAGTCCAATTATGTTTAGCTCAAGCTTTAATTTTACCATGACCTGGATGAGTGAGAACAGACATCATGCAATACATCTATTATGTTTTATCTTGATATGAAGATTTACTATTAACTCTGTGTGTATTTTGTTTGTTTTGTATTTGATGTTGCTCATTCCTCTGTTCTACTCCTCTGTAGGACTAGTGAATGGATTCCTCCATTTTGATTTAAAAACAAATGTTATACACTTGTTTAAGACTTACACATAGACTTCATCAAAATGTGTCCGCTACTTTAACTGGAGCTTTGTCACATGCCACTCTGCTGTTCATCTCCCTCCACTGGCTCCCAGTTTAAGACTCAGCTGCTCACTTACAAAACAGACCATCCAGGTCTATATCTCCTCTGCTTGCTCACTACACTGCTAATGAAAGGTTTCTGATCCGACCTTCCCAACAAGGCCCCAAGTCTCTAACCAGACTTTTCTCTTTTGTTATCCCCCGGTGGTGAAACAAACTAGTAACTATCAAACTTAATTTGATCTGTAGAGTCACTTTGCACCTTAAATACAACTAACTCATGAACACCTATACACACCTAATGATATTCATGATGATGTATATATTTTTAGTATGGTTTTGATGCTGATTACAATTCCATCAGTGTGTGACCTGCAGTATAAAAGCGCTTTAAAGTCCATTTTCCATTTGTTCCTTTGGGCATAGGCTTTGGGGTGAAAGTGTCTGCTCAAGGATTTGTAGAATTCTTTAGAAATAAAAGTAATTGTTGTAAATGTACAACTTATGGAGAGAATTCTAAATACCATCAGAAATAATTGCCAGCCATAGTGTTTGTTTTGAGGGTGCAATTACTAATAAAACCGTATTTCTAATGAAATAAATGCATACATATTTAGTGATAACATTTGCTTTACTTGAAATCAATAATGTGTATATTATTCCATTATGACCCCAAAAATAGATAAATAAATTACAGATTAGAATAAAACACCTTTTCATTGCAATAACAGAAAATCAAAAACAAAGTGCATACACCACGCAGCATTGTGATTGTGACAGTAGGAGGCAGCCAAGTTTTATTAGGAACATCAGGAGACGGCATGCAGCTACACGAGCACGCGCGCAATCACAGGAGTAGGTCTTGTGAACGCGCACGGCTGGGACTGCTGTTGCTATGATGCAATGGCGACTGCGCCGTGGGAAGCGAGGAGCGAGGAGTTGAATGAGTTCTCTCCACAGTTGAAGTGAGGCAGCCCGCGGACAGTCGCGGACACCGTCAGTGTCCAGGGACAGACCCGGAGACACTTACAGGAGCCCTGTCCTAACCCACATGGGAACACACAGCCAGGTGTGTCTGCTAGCCTCACAGCTAGCCGTGTCATGACGGCTGGAGAGATTTCTCACACATCTGTACGACGTCGCAGCGACACCAGAGAAACACCAACACCCTGTCTGCTCTCCTTACCCGAAAGCAAGTAAGGAGTGCGTGTTTTTGTTTCATTTCTTGGCGCATTGTCCACCCCAACCTGCGACTCAGTGGACCTATAATTTTTTGTTGCTTCGCTGTGGACCACCATGGCTGAGAGAACCTCCAGCGGGTTGCTAACGATGATGTTGGAGCCCACGCCGGCTGTCGCGATGACCCTGCCGGCGGAGGTCCGGGAGAAGCTGGCGGAGCTGGAGCTGGAGCTCTCGGAGGGTAAGTTGACAACAACATGCACACACAACTAAATCCACGCGTGGCAAAGGCACGCAGTATTTGTTACTGGAGGAGTGCTTTAAACAGTACAATGTTTGACAGCTGTCAGAACCACCGCCCTTTATCTGAGCTTTGTGGCTCTTGTTTGAAAACATGCCAGCATCCCAGAAGTCCCTCTGCTACTGTCGGACACCCCTGAAACTCAACTTGTGCAGTAGGAATACTATCCTTGTTACAGCTTACTACAATGTGCTTACTCATCTAAATGACTCTGGTTAAATGGTTCAATCGTTTTATTTGACTTGTGATGAAGACAAGTTGTGTACAGACTTGACATTTATAGTTCAAACCTTAAGAAAGCAAAGACACGTTGGCATGTTTGGCCAGATGGTTATCATGACACACCCATGCTGCCTCTGTGTGGCCCTGCTGTACACCTCAGCACATCATTTGTCCTCTGTAGAAACTTTAAACAACTGGGAAATGGAAAAAGCAATATCAGAGTATGACCTGACACCAATTTATGAGAATTATTGTTTTTAATCCTAAAACTAGTAAGAACAAGATCAAGATAAAAACAGAAGTTGAAACATTGCTGAATGTCTCAACAGGGCTTTAAATGACATTTGTAAGCAAATATGAGAATATATAGATATATATCTGCTGCCGATATTGCTCCCATCTAGTATGAGTGTTTTGACTTTACATTTTGATCACACATTATCACACATAATGAGCGTGGAGGCTTTACTTCATGGGTGTTCTTGTATCTGCAGACCTACACTATATACAAAAATACATTACTCATTATTTCTCAAATGAAGTCATGTGTCTTTAAATTTGACACCACGTTTGATTGTATCCTATGAAATCAATCTTTTTACAATCTGATCTTTTTGAAACCAAAGTGAACCTCAGTCTCACCTCCAAGCCAAGCCCTGTACACAAGACTTTACTCAGAAACAAATAAGACTTTAGAAAGTCCCTTAACTGTATGACATCATTTCCAAATACAAAGCCCTAAAGGAAAGTAATGCTCACTGATAAAATCACATCACTCAAAGACTTAGTACTAAGTATTGGATGTATCATGTAATAGGTATGGAGGATCTGTCCTTTTTCATTTCATTACTTTGCATTGAAACACTTACTACAGAGTAAACAAAGCTATAGGCTTATTATAAATCAGCTGTGCTGATGTGTCTTTGAGCAAGCTTTCCTTCACTGTTTGTTTGTGTTAGTTCAATGAGACCCATTGTTTCAGTGTGATTCTGGGTTTGAGTTGTTTCACGAGGTTAAATTAGCCGGGCTTTTGTAAAGTTATACGAATGAATGGCCTACATTAAGTCTGATTAGTTTTGGAGTTTGACCCGCGGGTGTGACCTTACTTCTTGCCAACTTCGAAGGAAAATGTAAAAGTCTACAATGCAATCGCTGTAATCTTCTCGGAACTTGAAACAATAGAAAAGCAAGTGATCCGTGGTTAAATTAAAGCCTTTATTTTTTCCAGTGTGTCGACTGGCTGCCTCAGGCCTCGACGAGGAAAAGACCAAAGGTGCACGCTTTGATAAGCACATTAACCGCCACCAAGAGCCCTAATGGGACAGACATGTTTTCAGCAGAATGAATCTATATCTGTCCAGCTTCCTCTTCCTGCTCTCCACATGTCACATCCTGCCATGTTGGAGCGGCGATAGCAGTATCTCTCCCTGCGTCTGCTGCCTTCTGCTTCTTCTCCCATGCACCTCAATAACAGCCTCTCTCTCTCTCTCTCTCTCTCTCTCTCTCTCTCTCTCTCTCTCTCTCTGTGTGCCTCCACTATTCCATATTACCTGTACTCTCTCCCTGATGAAGAGGAGCGTGCCATTCTCTTTTTTTTTTTTCTTTGTATGGAGGGAAATCAAGCTATTCCTCTCCAGTTGCAAATCCTACTCCTGTAAGCGGCTGTGAACTCTTCACCTCTTGATCTTGCCCTTCAGTTGCCTCCCCGTTGCATCCTGTCTCAGGATAGAAAAGACGTCTAGGATTTATTGGAAGGAGATGAGAGCCTTGACAATCCTGCAGGTTTTTTGCTCGTTCTCATTTTGCTCGTCTCACAGGGATTTAAAGTCAGCCGTGTCTGTAACCCACAGAGGGAATCATCTCTGGGTTTTTTTTTCTTTGTATGCCTGAGCAGGCAGAGACACTGTATTATTCATGATGTTGAATAGATGTGTCATGTATGTTTTCTTAAGCAGTTTGGCAGCAGCCATCATTGGAATAACATGAGTCTGAGACAATCCAGCAACTCAGCCTGATGATAGTCCAGTGTCCGCAGCTTCAGCCTGCTAACATGACAAATCAACAACTTGTGCACTCCTATTGTGTGTGTTATAATAGGGAGTGGGTCCTCAAGCCATGCATAATGCATTTATTTCCAATTTATGCATGTCTTACTAAGCATGTGTGCTCGCTGTAATCTTCAATTTTTCTCACTTGTCCAAGTGCTGCTTATTTAAGGTTTTGTAGTTTACATTGTTTACATAGCAGACATGGTGCCATTACAGTGTGGCAGAATTACTAAATAATACAAACACCTTCAGTGAAGTGAAACCTGGATTCACTGTAAATGTGGAGAATGGACCTGGAATGTAAAGGTTTTCAAGGTTTAAAGCTCCTGAAAAGTTGACTTTACATCTGTATTTTCCTCCAGAACACAATAGATATCCCTTCTTAAATTTAGTGACAGTCAACGCTTGGTAAAACATCCTGAGGCAGCAGTAGTTAGTTTGTAAAAAATCCATAATGGCTGCCTCTCTTTCAGACAATTTCCAACAACGGCCTCTTTACTCTTCATCTGTTCAATCAAAAGGGGAAAATGCCCCCAACATATCATCTGAAAGTTTCTCATAGGACTCTATGGAGCTGGTTGAGAAAATGCCATGACCATAAACCAGTCCAGTTATCCAGTTTAGAGTTTTCATGATAACAGCATTTCACATTTTTCATACAGTACAACAGTAAAAATCAAACAACCTGTTTTGACACAATGCTAGCAATAATAGGCATCCGATATTGAGTAATTTAATGTGATTAATAAATTGCCAATAAACAATCTGCACACTCTCTAAATTGCACAGAAACAATGGCAACATTTTGGTACTGAAACATTGTCAGTGTATCTGTGCAATTCAGACAGTTCCCATGGTTGTGTCCAAATACAGTGGAGCCACTTTGAAGTACTGTGAAGAATAAAAGCAGTGAACTTGAACGGACAACCTGCTGTTGTCTATCTTTTGCTCCCTGCTGCTTTTGGTTCAAAAAAGAATTCAACAAAAACAGGTGAAAAGTATCAAAACCTTTGACCACCTAAATCCAGACGTCTGCTTAATGAGAAGGTTTTTATTATCAGAGGGAAACCCCTCCTCACATGTTCTAGCCAGCACAGTTGTTGAAAAGGTGTTCTGTGGTATCTCTCAGCTGACCTGGATGTAGATGAGCGGGTCAAAAGATTGGGGCATAAAAGGAGGGCAAGAAGACTGATGATCCCTATTATCTCCTGCAGGGAGGAAAGAGGGGGAGACGTGTCTGCTGAGTAATTCCTAGACTCGCTCTATCATTCCCCAGTTCCTGTCCCTCCTTCTTTGTTTGCTCTCTAAAACCCCTCTGATTACAAAGTCATTTTAAGTCCCGTGCTGGTGTACATGCTGGAACTTCCAAACCCCTGAGTTGGTCATCGCTTTTATTCTGCCTGCTCGGCTTCAAGCAAACACTGACAGGGAAGCTAACCAGGTTTTTGCTCATTGAGTTGGTTTCTTTGCTAGGTTTCTTTTTTTTTTTTTTGAAGGTTTAACACAAGCTTCACTATTTCTTTGTTTTGAAAATGTCCTTTTCATTGTCAGCCACATTCAGAGTTCACTGAAATGGCAGCCACTGTTTGTATTTGTTTCTTTTTCTCTTCTGTGTCCTTGCTGCTGCGATAACCCAATTTCCCCATGCTGATCAATAAAGTCCCACCTTATCTTATCACTTCTGGTGAAACTTGACTCACTGCAGGATGCAGGAGTGCTGTCAGGTGGAAACTGAACTCATCAGACGGAGACGATTAAACGTGAACGACCTTTTTCGACACCTTCGGCTCCGTTGGAGGGTCGAGGCTGTAATTATCGGCCTTTTCATGCGGATTGAAAGTTCACTGGGGTGTCGGGGGGGGGCTGCTCATGTCTATCAGTCCCTTATTCTTACCTCATCATTTTGTAGCATTTGGAACCGCGGCGAATCGTGACGTCACTATAAACACAAAGACCTGCAGAAATGTCAGCAGTGTATCAAGAAGCTTTCATGGTCAGCAGGTGAAATACCTTAATGTGAGGGGAAGTTCACTTTTAACACTGTTGTTGGACATGCTACACACACAGAGGCTGAAATACACACACATGCACAAACACAAGGCACAATCGGTGCCTTGCTCAAGGGCACCTCTGCAGTATTTAGGAAGGAAACATCAATGATCCTTAATATACCCCTTAATGGTATAACTTTGATTGAACAGAAGCAACCCACAATAAAGTGTTAGCTTCGGTGGTTCGCCTGCGTGATAGCTGCGTTGAGTGATTCGCTTAGGTGACCAGCAGTGTCATAAAAACTGTAAAGTATGAGCGTACAGGAAACCTCAGTGAGCCGGTCTACACACACACACTCCGTTACTGCTCACTGGTCCTGACTCATTCCTCTCTGTGGTCTCTGACTCCCAACACCAACTCATAAAGAAACGACAATCCACCGGGCTCACACGCAGTCTCCAGCCCATTGTTGAGAAGCAACGAACACGCAGTGAATGTGAGATCCCATTGTACATTAAGAGCTTTAACAACATGTAGGATTTAGGACAATTGCTGAAGGGCTCGAGTGTTGACGGCTGCTTAGCCTCCATAATAGGATCCAGAAGAGAAGAATGTTGAGCCTTGGATCTGGCTGGCTGGCTGGCTGGCTGCAGCTGCTATAAAGTCCAGTGTGGAGATAAAGAGGCAGCTACAGTATGCTGTGAGTGACCCAGCCATAGTGGAGGGTAATAAATATTTCAAGGGTGTGCCTGGGAGTAGAGCTTCAGATTCTTGCGCTGCTCTCATGTGCTTGTGTTCAGCACATGGATGTGTGTGGTGCTTTGACCGGCTCATGTCTCTGGGCTGATGGGAAAGATGCTCAAATCAGCCTATAAATACTCCACTTGTTTTTTTTTTCTCCTCTTCTCACTAAATTGCATTTTGTTCCTCTGTACCGCAGGTCCCATCTATTTGTTTTCTTTAACTGCACTCTTCAACATCCTGTCTCTGTCTTTACACTGTAGCAGCCATCCAAGTTCAATGATAGCAGAATAGACACGTCAGGATAAAACGAGCCTTTTCTGTCTTTGTGCGTTTATCTGATGAATGAATGTATCGAGTTTAAGAAGCGAAACATATTTGAGTTGTTCAGGATTAGATGAGAAAATAACGATTGATTGATTGGTTTGTAGCCACATCGTTTTTGCCCTTGCAAAATGTGATATCAAGTTCAGAAATGACTCCAAACAATCAATAGAAAAGTGTTAACACTCCTATATTGTGAATGTTTTCAGCGTGGAGCCGTTTGAAAGTGAAGATCGATCGTTTCTTCAACGGTGAAAAGTCCCGAACCAATTGATCGCTCAAGTGACGCCGCGTCGCAACAGTCACAGTCGACGACGTTAATCCCTGATCAGTCGAGCTCTCCCACAGTCCACGGCCGCATTTTGTAGAGCGAGGAACCTAAATCAGTATCTTACAGTCGGTATCACTGACGCTTGATTGGAATGTCAGACATTTACTCTGATCAGAACCGGAGGAGCTGTACACGTAATGAATTGAGTAAAACCAAATCAAGAATTAATCATTTTTTCTAACTCATCTTACAGATTGAAGACAAGTAGACCTTCATCCTTATATTACAAACTATTAGCAGCTTAACCTGCATTCTCGATGTATTAATCTGCATGTTGTGTTCAGTCTGTATCATTAACCTTTTAGATCAGATGATTCCAGGAAGTTGGTCTTTTTCATGCCTACCAGAGTCCTGGCTCTTTGGCCCTTCAGACGTGGTTGCCAGGCCTTCATGCTGTTCATCCTGGTACACACAATCTCCTCTGTAGTTGTTTAGAAGGTGCAGAAAGGGAACGATTCAGAAGGCCATTTAGCAGAGCTGAATGAACACATCTCAGGTCTGATGTACAGTATATCTGTCGTTGAAGTTGCACACCAGGCACAGCACCTTCTTTTTTTTTTTTCTTTTTTTTTTTTTGCATGTGAGGGTCGACGGCTCGTGTCTCCTCGCTGTGAGAGAGAGAGAGAGAGAGAGAGAGAGAGAGAGAGAGAGAGATGCCACATACAGAGTAGAGAGAGAGAGAGAGAGATGCCACATGCAGAGTAGAGCAGGAAGGAGCAGCGAGCGCCAAAAAGATCTGCTGAGTGACCAAAACAAGCTGAACGCCCCACTTCAAGGACACGTTACAAAACTCACACTCCGTACTCCTCTGCACACCGTGGGGTTTTTGTGCCGCCTGATTCAGCATTCAGGTTTGAAAAGGTTGTCACCTGCTCGCCTACCTTTGTGTATTGATGCCTCGCCCCTCTTTGCAAGTGTGGATGACACACAGAGGCTCTTCAGGAGATTTGAATGGCAGAAGACAGACATGAAGAATCAGGTAACTAAGTTCACTCGGTGGCGTGAATGTGAAGCGTGCTCACTTCGAGGACACATTCTATTATTCATCTTTCTTGCATAAGTAGAGTTATGTTCTCAACATTTGTACTGCTGGGTTCAAGGTGCTGCGGGAATTGCTCGCAGAAAGGAAAGGGGGGGGGGGGGGGGTACAAGGCGGAGGTCACTGAGCTGTGCAGAGAGCTTTTATCCTCCAGGAAGTCTTTCAAAGCTCAAGGTGAACATTCAAAGATGGCCCTTGTCACATCCCACGCCGCTGTATTTATCTGATCCAACTCCCTTCTATCATTTCACATTTCATTTTCTGTGTTGAAACATGTCACATAATACCGGAGGGCTAAACTATTGGCAACATACATTCCCAAAATCCTTTTTCAACCTGTTCATTCTTTAGCATTATTGGATATTACATCACTCTGCTCATCTATTACCTTTTAGGTAGGTAGGTAGGTAGGTAGGTAGGCTTTATTTGTCAAATAGTCTCCATGTTAAACATACAGCACAGATGAAATTTCAATCCCCTCAACCCACAGTGCAAACCTGCAGTGCATTAAAAAGAACAACAACAAAGCACTAAAGAAAAAACATGACAATTAAATAAAAAAAATAGCAATACCATGAAAAAACAAATTCTTATTTTTATTTTGTTATTTTATTCCCGAGTGTGCTTTAAAAGCTGGACGTTTTGAATAAAACTAATGAATGATAATGAATTCCACAGAGGTGGTGTGATGATGTTTACTGGTCAGTGCCATGAACGCCGATTAGCTTCTCTTGACCTTCTCTGACTAGGACTCAGCAGAGGTCGGCCTGCACAGCTTGTCTATGAGCTCAGCTCTCTCTGCAGCTGGCCAATGAGCAGCCGTGTGAAAAGTCTGAAATATGAAGGAATAAACCCGACGAAAGAAATCTTCTTAGCTCTGTAAACCATCTGGGTTCCTCCAGATGCTCATGTGAAGCTACAAAGCTCGGGCTTAAAACGTCAACACCCCAAGCTCCACCTTCTAGGAGATGTCTGAGAAGACAATGAACGTGACTTGATTTTATTTCTTTTGGTGAGACTTTCAGTCCGTGTGTTGGTCTGCTGAGGTGTGATGCGCACATCAAAGACAAACAGAGGGCTTTGTAGCAGCAGCGGGCCGCATTGTGAGCCTTCCTGGTGGAAAACAAACACAGCAAAATGTCTGGAATGTGCCGTGACCTATCAACTTCACCGTGAGGAGAGGGGTTTTTCTAAACCCCAACCGCTGCTGGAGGGCGAGGCTCCATACAACAAACACACACACACACACACACACACAGACACACACACACACACACAGAATAGCAGGTTGCCTCAGCCTTTAAAGGAACAGGTCTCTCCCTCCTCTTTGGCCCGTTCCCTTAGGTGTCCCAGTAGAATACAAGAGGAAAGAGATAAAACACATGTGCGTGAGTTTCTTTTCTTGTGGGGGTTTAACCCAGGCCTTTTTATTTTTAAATCTACATTTTTTTTTTACCCAGCCCACATAGCAGAACATTCATTTTCAGCCCGCGTGCTTTCTGAGCCAGCAGACAGTTTCAGGTGAGCTCTGCTGCTGATAGTCTGCACTTTTCCCAGCGTGTACATATATACTGTACCTGTACATCCAGAAAGAACCGAAAGCGAGGGCAGGTCAGGACTGCATTTAAAATCTCCTAAGGAGTAAACCGACAAAGTGCGGCGTCTGTTTCGGCATTTAACAACCGCTAAACTCATTCTTGTAAGACCTAAATCATCTGGATAAACAAACAACACGACTTATAAAACTTTCTCCCTCCTGATCCAGCTCCTGGTGCTGCATTAAGAGCTCGTGTATTTTCATCTGAAGCATACCAGGAGAAAAAAGAAAAGAAATACAAGGTTACATAAATGAACTCTTCTGACCAGGCTGAGTCAGAAGCATGTAGGAGATAAGGGTGCAACTGAAGTATCTTAAAATATATTTATATATGTAATAATAGATACATCACCAGCACCGGCGTTTATAACTGAGGTCTGAAAAACAAGTTTGTGAATCTTATTTGGGAGTAAAGAACACTGATGCACTAAGAAGATGAGAGTCCTGCCCATTTCGTTAAATGTATTATAATAAGTAAGCAGTTTCTTTCGAGACTATCTGGGGTGCGTTCACTTCCAGCTCGACCTCCAAATCAAGTAGTTTGGAATATTTGGCTCGTGGCTTTGCTTGATGACGACTCTCCGAACGGTCTTGTCTTGTTTATGTAAGATAGAAACTAACACAGGCGCATTTGAAAAAGAATGAAAATTAAAGTGTATCGCTCAAAAGGAGATCAAATAAAAAAAAAGCTCTATGGGTTAAAAAAAAAAAAACGTGACCCGCTCTGCTGCTGATCTAACATGCATCAAGCTGCTGCCCCAGAACGAATGTTATAGAGGGAAGTGAGATGTTTCAAGAGTCACTTATTGACATACTGTCATCATAACATACTGTAGCTTCAGCTTCCAAAGCTCCTTTAGCTTGCATCCAAATAATAACAACGATTACAGCAGCGTTTTAATGTGGAGACTATCAGGATGAGATAAGGGCTTTGACATCTCTTGACTATTTCGTCTTTCTTCTGGAGGTTTGGAGGCTCGACGAGAGGCTGTTTCTAGATCAAAGCGCAGTTGCAGCTTTTACTGTATAATTGATGTTATTCCTCCTGACTGAATATCTGAACAGCCTTTACGTCTTGTTCGCCTCGCCGTCTTTCATCGATTGAAGATAACTTAATCAGATTTTTCTCAACCAATGGCTTGCCGGTTCGTGGGTCTTTTTGTTTGTCAGGTGAGAGTAAGCGCCTCAGAGGGACGTTTCAATCAAATCTCCATTCCTGAGGAACGATGTATGAACGTGCTTCCGTGTGCTGTATATGTTCAGGGTCAGAAGTAATCACTGCTTTGATTACTCTGGCTGTACTACTGCTCAAACACACACACACACACACACACACACACACACACACACACACACAGAGCAGATGTGTCAGCTCTGAGTGGAGAGTTCTGATGCTCAACACTTTTCAGCCTCACTTTGAGATAAGACTACAGAGATAGATAGATAATGACCCCCCCCCCCTCTCTAAGTGCCACACACTAGAATTGGTGATGTGATGTGTGTAGCATACGGGTGCCATGAATGAAACACCTCCCTGTTACTACACAATTTGTTTGTTTTTGTTTTTTTTCTGCCTGTCAACACGCCCCAAAGATTTGGAATAACCTTTCAAACATGGAATCTCAGGCACTCATGGAGGAACAATGGCTCTAAGCTGACCTGTAATCTAATACACACACACACACACACGCACACACACACACACACACGGACGTGCAAACGTCACGTCTCTGTGCTCTTACTCACTGCATACTCCACATAACAGAGGTCACACAGGCCTGTGCAGTCTGCGGTCAGCGTGTGTGACTCCCCTCAGTTGGAGCTCAGTTGTTGAATCTCAGAAGTCTTGTCCTCCATTCTTGGAAAACCGCTCCCTGTAAACCCCCTTTGTCTCTGTCCAAGAAACAATTTTTAAGTTTGTTCAACAATAACGCAGAGTCGGTTTTGAAGTTGTTTTGGAGAGCTCGTTCTTCTCGACATAGTTGATAATATGTGGTAACAGACAGTGAAGACACACACACACACACACACACACACGTGTGTGGAGAGTCCTGATTCTGTCCTTTCTGTCTTGGACAAAGATCGGCAGTCAAGTCTGAAATTCCTGCAAGTGGCAGAGAGCTGCTGGCATGCTCTCAGAGTGTGTCATGCCGCTGATGACACACACACACACACACACACACACACACACACACACACACACACTTGGGCTCTAACTTCATCTTAAGGCTCACCACGACCACAGCCGCAGCGCTATCGTTGTGTGTCTATGAGTGAGCCTTATGACACGAGTCACTCTCTTCCCTTTTTTTTTTTTTCAAAAAAATGATCATGTGCCTTGCTAACAGCATGCAAATATGTCAAACATACTGAAATGTAATCCCAGCACCCTGCAACATAGTTTCTAACAACATTCTGAAACATACACAGCACCACCTGACATCCCCAGAAAAGGTTGTTAAGACTAAAATAAGGAGCATTTATTTAGAGCTGAATCCAAAAATCTCTGCTTTACGTCACGTATGCAGCTCATCCTCTGCTACTTTATTACAGTATTAAATGTTCAGATTTGTAGAACTCGAGTAGTGCTTTTTTTTCTGTAATTAAAAATGCCTTATTGACTCGAGATTCTGGCCAAGCATGACGATGGAACATGGACAGAAAAAACGATTAAATCAACAAGGTGACCAGTGGGTTTCTATTTAAAGATGTAATGCATTTTAAGCTCACTCCAGTGTTGCTGCACAGACTGTTTTTTTCTTTTTTCTTTCTGAGGTTGAACTCAGTGTGTCCAAGTCAAATCTATAAAGGGAGTTGTATTTACACGTCTGTGTCTGAAGGGTCAGCTGAAGGAGGAGAAAACAGGGAGGAGGAACGAGGAGTTCCAGGATTTACATTTTCCATTACACAGAAACAGCCGGAGCATGTCACACATCAGGGAAACCAATCTTCAACCATATTCATATCGCTTGTTCTTCTTTTTTTTTTGTTCAAATGTGTTTTGAACCCGACTCTTGTGCGCTTGCCACACAGACACACACAGTGGGAACACTTGAGGTAATCACAGGACACAACTTCAAGTCTGTCTTTTTCTGGACGACTTGCTCCTGATTATAGTTCTCCACATTCAGTAAATACCATGTTCAAGCAAATACTAAGAATTAAGACAATGCATTCAGCAACAGTGCATCCTCATATTCACACAGGTGAAAGAGCCACTGTGCTTTCAGTAAAATGTGTGTGCCAATGAATCCCGTTTAAAAAAGGAAGTTTGCCGTCACTGTTCTTTTTTTAATGTGTTTAGATTTAGCAGACTAGCACTGAAAATTGTAAAAAAAAATAAAATAAAATACAGTACCATTAATGCTGAGCCATTGTCCCCTCAGTTGGACTAGTTGGATTTTCTTCCTCCTATAGATGTTTTCTATGAGCTCGCTATATCAATATCTGCATTTTTTTTTACATTATACACTTAATACTATCCTGTCTTCTTCAGGAGTTGTGAAGATGACTCTGGGCCTTGACCTCTGACCCTGTGTTACTGACACTGCATCAGGACGAGGGCCGTATAACCCTGCAGGTCATAGAAGACGAATGATGGCACCGTTTCAGTAGCACTGCCATCAATCTGCACTTTTCCTCTAGTGCATAAAGAATTGGCCCCTGGCTCTGGAAAGCACGTGCTGCCACCTCTGGTCTACCCGGATGATCATCTGAGACTCCTGACTCTGCTCTCTTCTGTATTATCTTTCTAACCTCAACCGGCTTAGCTTGCACACCTATGTGCACAGATACTCCCCCCCCCCCCCCTCTCTCTGTCACACACTGTTTGTTGAGTTAGACTGTGGGTTTGGCCCCCGGCTTACACATGTGTGAGGATAAGTGCTAAAGCAGACCCTGCTCTCACCGCCTGCCTGTCTGTCTCTCTGAAACTGTTTATTCTTGCTCTCAGTTTTTTTTTTTCTTCAAGGAGTGGCCGAGGATCTGGAGCACTGAATGCCTCGCTCGGTGAAACAGCTTTTTATAAGACTTAACCAAGACGAGAGTATGTGTTTGGCTTGGAATCTGCTCCGGGTTGTTTTTCAAAGTATCAGCTACCAAACAAAACCACACCTTAAGAAATTTGAATCCTGTTCCATAAATCCGGTTTTCTGTCCGGTGTGATGAACTGGCACAGTATGAATTACATTCCCAGAGACGATGAGCGAAAACAATGTGACAAAAGTTCACACATTCCTGAAGGGAGTTCAGGAAACCTTTTGGCGAGATCCTCAAGAACAGTTGTTCTATCTGTGGTTTTGACTTTAACTTATCCAGTTCACCGCTTGAATGTTGTTAACTGCCGGCAGGCGGCCGTGCTAAATTGCCATTTAATTGACTTCTTGCCTTTAATGTGACTTGCATACAATGTACTTCAAATTCAGAGAATTCTTTGCAGGTATTTCTCTCAGGTGTTTGTTCGCAACTTCACGTAATGAACATCCAACGGGCCAGCTTGAAAACTCTTTCGTTTCCCTCGCGAGGCAGATGCTTCACCACGTCAGCTAATAGAGGACGATTACCCCGCAGTGCACTTGGCACACAGTAATCAGCTGGCTCGTGTTACCGAGCGAGAGCCCCGTGAACAATATGAGCCCAGCTGACTCTCCCTGCCTTATCTTCCTCTTGTCCTGGAAGAACAGTGAGCAGCCCTGCCGCTGTGCCTGCTCCGAGCGCTGCATGATTGTTGGATAGTGGGCGTTTGTGGAATGTGGGCTTGGAAAATGGCCTGGGCGAGCTTTTGGAGACATTTCAGAACAAGAGTCTTATTCAGTTGTTTTTCTCCCATGTAAGGGGAAGCAGCAGCGGAGCACCTTCATGAGGCGGCTGAAACGGACCTCAGGCTGTTGTCTGGCAGATGTGAGCAAACAAAATCGATGTTGGAAGATGTAACACACACACATCGCACATCTGCAGCATTTTTTACCTGCTAAATGTAAATCCTGAGGTGTTTGTGGGATGGGTTCTCCCCAGGGCTTTGCATCATGTTTTTCCACATTGAACGTGTATGTGCAGTTTAGCTCCAGGACATGATGTGTTTTTTTTTTCTCAGGCGCGTCATGTTTTTTTTTTTTGTTTGGCAGCACAGATGTTCCAAAGCTGTCGATTCGTCTCCTATTTCTTTCTTCCTCACACACATAAAAAAATAAAATAAAATAAATGCACGGCTAACCCCAGCTCACCTTATTCTGGAAGCTACTATTTGTTTTCTGGGTTCATTTATTTCTGTCTGCCTGTCAGACTCCTCACTGAGACACTCAATCAGGGGTCTGACCAGCGACAATAATGCTCGCAGTTTTCAGCGAAGGAGGATATCGATCGAGGAGCTGCATCAAGGAAAAAAAAGTGAAAGATGACATGAGGGGGACGGGGGGAGAAAAGGAGAATTGTGGGGGAGGGAGTGTAACTTTTAGATATTAAGATGTAAATGATAGAGGGAGGATAAGAAGAGCTGTCGAGTGTCGGAAAGAAAAAAAACAAACAAATCACCGGATGAGAGGAAGAGTCAATCTGTCGAGAAGACGAGCTGCACGGCGTGTCATCAAATGTTCTTTATTTAAAAGAAGTCCTTTTAAAGGTGAATCCACTGTTATGTTAAATGGTAGATTTTGATCCCTATAGATTGAGTTTGATTAGAATGTGCAATGTTTGCATCCTGCAGGTTCATAAAGCTTCCAGAGGAGTCGCTTTCAATCACCAGATCAACTATCAAACCATCTAAAGGCCCCTGAATGACAATAATTCATTCTCAAGCTGCGAGGAAAGAGACACTTTCGGTGGTCAAATCAAAACATGAGCTGATAGACATTAGAGAAGAAACAAAGTAGGAGCGAGAGGTGTGGCGTCTGTAAGAAGGGATGGCCGATGATTTACAGTCGACACAGAGGTGTTGGAGTTACACATCAAGTCTTCAGGCTGTGTCAGCGATTGGAGAAGTCTGTCAGTGTCTTCTCTTTCAGCTCAGGTGCGTCGTGGCACAATGAGAGAAGATGAGAAAAATGGTCTCAAAAGCATGAAAGCACCTCACCTGTAAAATGATCAGGCTGTGAAAATCCTTTCTGCCGGATGGTTTAAGTTTCCACAGCCAGCAGGTGTACGAGGGGGGAAAAAAAGAAGTGTCGGCGCTCGGATGAGAACATGCAACGAGATGCTAACGTCTTTCAGGATGTTTTTATTTACTTACCCATAAGATAAGAGGTCACGAGTGGATGGCTGTTATACATATATACGTATTATGGGTTAATAAAGCTTCAGAACACTTTGAAACAAACGGGTTGTTAGTGACTTCATATCGTAATTAAATCAATAATAAGCTGCTCCAGTGTCGAGGAGGTCCTTTGAAGCAGGAGATAGATTGATTCTCCATATGTGGAAGGTTCTAGAGTGGCAATTTTGGTAAATGGACCAAAACAGATAAACACCTGCAGTTTGTTTTACTCTGGAGACCTTTTGTATTGAGTTCAATTTAATAGAAGGCTCTGTTCAGGCCATTTTTCTTCATGTATTGATGTAAATGATGTGACTCAGGGATATACTGTTTTGGGCCTTCAGCTTTTTGCTTCAGTCCTTCACAACCTTGTCGCAGTGAGGAGTTTTGGTTGGATGGATGCAGATGATTGGGCATTTAAATGAAAGCCACAGTTTCCCTTTGCACATTCTAGTTAACAAAATGTGTGCAAGCAATAAAGGGAGAGGTGTCATTGCACAGCACTTTCAGTCCTGGAGAAATGTGTGCACCAATGCATGTGATGAGCCTCGAGGTCTCATGGGAGCACTAAAGTCTTTGGCCCTTCGTTTGTGTGCTTCCTGTCTCATGTGAAGGCCTTCACAAGTGGCTTCGTCCCGGCGCTAGGACGTGTGCCTGAGCAGCCCGAGCATCTCCGCAGGATTTCTCCTGTAAGAAGCAGCTCCTCTTCCTCGTCTCACTCCTGCCATGGCCGCTACTTTACGCACGCGTGTGTGAACACACGCTCCATGTGCCTGCTCAGGCTAATGTGAAAGTGGATGATGTGTGTCCTGTGATTGCAGGCTGGAATGTGTGCAGCGTTAACGTCTGCTAGCAAAGCACAGTCACGGGTCAGTAAAACCCCCCCCCCACACACACACACACACACACACACACACTGTGGGAGCTTTGCCTGCCTGAGAGGAGAGTTAAGGTGAACACCAGCCTGGAAGGACCCCGCTGCTCTCCTGTTCTTATTGTCCTTTCTGTATTCAAGGCCCTTCCTGGCTGATGAGTCAGTGTGTGGATTTCTCATGCACCATCATTTGTCGCTTCTTCGTTGTCATTTAAGTGTCGAGCTAAAGGTTAGGACATTAAAGGATGGTTAGCAGTGACCTTTTTATCTTCTCCGCTAATAAAACCCATTTCACACCATAACTCCGGAAAGTTTGCAGACAATTTCAGGACGTTCAGCTCGTGACTTTTTCACATGTCCACATCTGTGATTGAAATGTTGTGATTTGAGACCAGGCAAAACTTCGTTTGGCTCGGTGCGGGCCATTTATTGACGAGCCTTTGGGGTGATTTCAGTCAATAGCTCATCCTTCAAAAGAAAAGCACTTTGTCATACTGTTTGCATGGGGAAACTTCACAGAGTAAAGAGTGAAGCATCTAACACAGGGGTGTCCAAAGTGCGGCCCGGGGGCCATTTGTGGCCCTTGAGTGGATTTTTTGTGGCCCTTGACTTCAAATCGAAGAATCAGAAGATTTTGGCCCCAGGCCTCATCAGATGGCATATTTTGTTCTTTTTTTTCTCTTTTATGTTAGCGAGGGAGACCTATAAAAGCCTGACTATTCTTTCCAAAAAATCAGAACACAACAGTTTCCCACTGCAATTAGTTATTGTGTATTTACATTATTTTTTGAAGAGGTCAAAATACAAAAAGTTCCCTCCAATATTTAAAAAAACAAACAAACAAAAAACCCTGTGGCCCGCGAGCGATTCTAACGCGACAATTTTGGCCCGCAAGAAAAAAAGTTTGGACACCACTGATCTAGCTGATGCAGTGTAAGAGAATATTACCGATTTCTATTTTCAGTCTTTCATAAAAGCTCAATTATCACTCGATTAATACCACCGGGTTCTGGGATTGCAGTTCAAAATCTAGCATCTGATGCAATGTTGCAATACCAACACTATCAATCTGTCCAACTGCCCGGATAATTACCTCCTAAGTTTACTCATTGCCTCGTATTATATGGAGCTCATTGCATGTGTGAAAGGGGTTTCGTTTTGATCCCTTAAGCCAAATCTGAATACTGGATCATGTAAGCAAATAGCCAAAGAGATCAGTTTTTGTTAGCACCATTGCTACATGAGAAGATCAGTATTTAAATATGATGCTTGAGTCTCTGAATCATTGGTAAAAAAAAAAGGTGAGTTGCTGTCAAAGATGTCTTGTCTTTTCTGAAATGACGACCAATTTAGAAAAAAAATCCAAAATAAGGGTAAAAAAACAACAATTAAAAAAATCAATTGTTAAGGATTATTTATAAAATATGTCACGCCAACAAGATTAGAACAAAGATGGCGTGTCAATAAAGTCTAGATTTTGGATTTTGGGGGTATTAACTATCCTTTTATAATACCAATGAAAATGTGTTTTAAGAGGTTTACCTCTTTCGCAATTATGATTTACAGACGAGATTCAGTAGCGCTTTCCGTCAGGTGTTTATTTCAAGCGAACACGACTACATCGTTCACCAGACATATTGGACAGGAGGCCTGCTGGGCTGGTTGCTGGTGCAGTGAAGTCTGTGAGGTAAGCGCTGTAAACAGTGTTATCAGGCAGACTGCAGGAGGAAGTGTCCGTCATCAGCTGAGCGATCAAACCCCGGCGTGGCTCTCCATCACGCCGGCATTTCCGACCGCTGGATGCTGGACTCTGTTCCTTTTTTTGTGAAAGCCGGATATTAAAGAGGGTCATGCACTGATGAGTGTGTGTGCCTTTTGTTTATGAAAGCTTAAGTGCCTCTTGTGCACGAAGGATTTCGTCATGCTTAAAAAATATAACGTAGCATTTCAGACTAATTTGAGGGTGCTTGTTTTCCTTAACCTAACCCTCGATTTCCAATCCAAATGAACGCATCAAATGAACCAATAATAATTGATTTCATTATTTACACTTGCAGCAACTTGATGTTTAAACGCTTAAACAATCAGCCAGCTCGGACTCCACATGCTAAGGTCACACGTGACAGACAGGCCATGAGCTTCAAAGGTCCAGTGTTCACCCTTTATGCCTCACCTTCATAAGTCTACCTCAAAGCTACGAGCTATATCGGTCCCCTCATCGCCGTTAAACTATAGTCCGTATGAGCTGCAGATGAGCCGTCGCGGCGCGACTAAATTAAAGAAAGGTCAACGAGGTCACACCTGGCAGGCAGCCTGCTTCAACCGCCATCAGTTGTGCAGTGTGCGGCGCGTCGGTGCGTGCACGGGACCGAAACAGAGCGAAGGAGGACAAGCTGCTGCAGGATTATTTTATTGAACTCTGTTGGAGGAGATTAATGGAACAGAGGTTTCATTAGGATCAAGAGCATGAAACCGTATTGCTGTGTCCTCTGTTTGAGAGAGGACTGCAGTGATTGTATTTCAGTCTCTTCCACTCTCACCCTTACGTCTCCACTATGCATGTCGCTTTTTTTTTCTCTTTTTTTTTTATCACGAGTCATAAAGACTAGCCTAAACAAAAGACAGTTTCCATGTCCTCACTTCTTGCTCGGGGGGGGTTTTCGGTGAAGGTTGCACTCCATGAAAGATGAGACAAAACTCCCTTTAGGACACCGGTGAGCACAGAAGGCTAATTATTTAGGAGATCCTTTTGAGCAAGATGCCAAGGAAGGACTTGAAGACAGATGGAAGAAGAAGAAATACAAGAAGAGTCAGGGAAAGAAAGGAGAAAGAGTAGTGTTAAAAAAAAAAAAAAGCCCAGCGTTCCTCCTCTTTTGTTGGAAGTCACACATGGCAGATCTCCAGGCTGCTTTTACCCTGATGTCATCGAACGCATCTCTGACCTCAGCGAGCGTCTTGCCGAGCGGCGTAGCTCCAAACGATATGGCAACCAGATGACTGATTAGCAAAATCATGCAACGACGTCATTTCTTTTCGGGCTATTTGTGTGGGACCCTTTCTAACCATACATGGTCAGCGAGTGTTGAAAGAAGGAAAGAACAAAAAAAAAACAACACGTGTTTGATTTGTGACGGGACCCGCTGAGGTCAGAAACAAGATTCAGTTTCATCATGAAGGTAACTGAATGAACAGAAGTAGCAGGAATATCGCATTAATAATTGCACTTAAATAGGCAGCAGGAAGTCAGCAACATGACCTTGAACAGCATTCAGTGTAGCACAAGGTCTCATCTGACCATGTGACGTCACTCAGAGTTCATTTTAGAAAACAGATTTTTGAGGTTCAGATAGTGTGACCAGCAGAGAAGAGTTGGTTCGTGTTAGTTTCTGTGTGGCCTCTCATCCATGTCCCTTTAAAGTTTGGTTAAGTTAATTTGATTGGTGTTTGCAATAAAAACTCCATTAGTTGATGTGGATCTTATGATAAGACCTAGATGCTCCAGAACAGACAAACTGGACCTCGTGACGTGAAAGAGCCCGCTGCCAGCTTTGTCTCTGACGAGCTTGATGCGGACGAAGCGACACCTCTTCTCTGTGATTTTATCGAGTGCTCATCAACGCAACCTGTCTGACAAAGAATCTCATCCTGCTGGCTGTCGGTTGGTCGATCATGCGCCAAGGATTGAAAAGGCTCCAGTCCACCGGTTCGTCTACCCCCCCGTTTCATAACCAGTTAAAAAACGTTGTTTTCTTGGTCAGAAACAAACTTTGGACATCAGCTTAATAGTATTTTACTGGGATTAGAAGAAACAGTTGCGTTTGCGGTTCTTGTTCCGTTCAGTTTTCTTAGAAGTGCTTTCACTCGAAAAACAACAACAGCTCAGCTTTGTCTGTGATTCCCCCCCCCCCCCCCCCCCCCCCCACACACACACAAGGCAAAAGGTGGATTTGTTTGGTCTGGTTTACACGTGCAGTCAAGTTTCTTATCCTCGCTCTTTTGTCTTTGTGTCTGCGTGAAATGTGCGTTTGTCTGAGCTGAGACTGGCCATGACTTGTGTCCCTTGTTTCCTGTTGCAACGAAACCCACATGCTCAAACCTCCTTCACTCTCTTTAACTGTCTCCTGTCACTCTCTCTCTCTCTCTCTCTCTGTCTTTTATCCATCATGTGGATCTCACACTTCTGTTTGCCTTGTTTCTTACCTCGTACTGACTTCCTTTTGTACTCTCTTACACACCCTTCATTCTTCCTGCCCTCCTGTCGTGCCTGCTCATGATTCAGAGCTATTCAGCCCAGCTTCCCGTCGTATGACATGAAAAGCGCTGCAGTTATTGTGCATACAGAAGCCCAGTCCGTTAGACCTTTTAAGGACAGGAGCTCAGGCTGCCTCAGGGAGATGTTTAGCTCATGATTTATTATAAATCCTCCCCCAGCTATCTACTCTTAAGTTTTCAGGTTTTATTTTTCCAGCACACAGCAGAACTTCATGACCTGAGTCAGCATTGTAACACTGCCGAAGATACAGTCTGCGATAACTGCTAAAAAAATAAACTATCACTAAATTGGAGGACATGCAGAAAAAGTCAAAAAAAAATTTTTTGTGATGATAACCCAACTTCTTAAAAAACCAAAAAGAAAACAGTTTGGACCGGACAGATGAAATGATCAAGTCTGTCAGCGAAGCTACTAGACCGTGTCCTAAATCAGTGAGCGCATGTTTACATTGTTAATCCTTCCAGCACAAAGGATGTGATTTATCCGTGTCACTCATCAGACCTGGGCAGTGTGCTGCCGAGGAGATAATACCAGCTGAGTGGCAACAGCTCATGTTTTTAATCGGGGATCGGCGAGGTAAGCTGTAAACTATGTAGGTTATGTCTTCATATCATGACAATCTGGGTGGATTAGGAGTTAGGATTAAGCTATTGTATGTCAAACTTGTCTTCACAGTGTGCAGTCATGTCTGTTTTGGACTGTGAATTTGAGGCTGCTCTCCTTACAGGTACATTAATACATGCATGTGTGTGAACACTTTTTCCCTTCACCTGATGGTAAACAGACGTAACGGTTGAGGGATTGGGTTGAAGAGCAGGCAGAGGAGTGAGCGTCGAGATGACAGCAGTTGGCCGCTAACTCACTCAGCTGGTTTTACTCTCAGCGAGGAGTGGAGATATGAGCCAGGTTCACAAAAACAAATACTATCCCCCCCCCCCCCCCCCCCCATGTCTGGAGTTAACTGAAGGTGGGGGCTTTTCTCAAGCACAGTATGTAAGAACACACACACAAACACGCACACACAGATTTGTGTGTGTGTGCTCATAGAAAAGGGAAACAGTTTGTGAGTCATAGGTCTACATTAGGATATGTTAAGGATGTGTTTTGGAAGGGACTCCCAGCATGAAACAAAGGGTGTGTGTGCGTGTGTGCGTGCGCATTGTGCTCTAAGCGCACAGTTCAGTGCAGACGTGGCATGGAGAAAAATGGGGGATTTCTCACAGGTGGAGGGGCGGAGGCAAAGATCACGTTCATTCCGAATGCATCTATGTTGTGATATTTTGCTCTGAAGGTTTCCTCTACTCCCTGTACGACATCTATTTCAACGTCTCCCAGACAACCAGACTGTCTCAGTGTCCTGCAGGTCGTCATTCACACCCAAAGCTGTTTTTTAAAGAGGAAAGAAAGTTGACTACTGTTGATTACTGTTGTTTGTGTGTCTCCTTCAGTCCCTACAGGCGCTCATTTTTCCCTTCGTAGCGTTCCTCCCTCACTCTCTCTCTTCGTCAGCCTGTTACACCAAGGTATCGCACACTCGGCCATGTGGCTTTACCTGTGTGTACATGTGTATTAACTGCTTTGTTTACACTTCCCATACTGCATGCAAGTGTGCATATTTTCATAGGGGGAAGAGGGTGAGGGTGTTTTCTGCAGTGTGTGTGTGTGTTTGTTTTGGTGTGTGTGTGTGTGTGTGTGTGTGTGTGTGTGTGTGTGTGTGTGTGTGTGTGTGTGTGTGTGTGTGTGTGTGTGTGTGTGTGTGTGTGTGTGTGTGTGTGTGTGTGTGTGTGTGTGTGTGTGTGTGTGTGTGTGTGTGTGTGTGTGTGTGTGTTTGATAGAGACAGAGCCAGGAGAGCAGGTGTCAGGTGGAGTGACAGGTGGCAGCTGGAGAATCAGTGGATTTCCTCTTTTTAGTAACGGCTCATTAACTCCGACTTTCCCCTGCAGCGTCCATTCATAGAGACCTTTAGATTTCCAACTGAGAACGTGCACTGAAGCACATGTTGTGTGTTGTAGTTCATGGAGTTGGTTATTATTGCAAAAGGAATCAGCAAGTTTAAGTCGAATGGTTTAAGTCTTACTGACTGTTTAAATCAGTGGAGATAACCAGGTGGGGAAAAAAAACTCAGGTAAAACGCTAAAAACGCTGCAAACATACAGCGAAGGGCTCAACACCCATTAAAGCGAGCGGACCAGATTTTGTGAACTTCTTTGTAGTTGGACAAACTTACAAAACAAGGAAATGTTGAAGTGTATAATAGTGGGAAATAAAAAAAGACAGCAGTTATATTAACGTGTTTGCTCTTTCTTGACATGACGATACAATGACCAAGTGACAAGTAAGATAAGGCGAAGAAGAAAAAAGGAGGGTAATGGAGGGTTAAAGCGAGCGGTGAAGAGGACAGAGGGAAGGAGAAGCAATGCAGCTGTTTGTTTTTCCTTTCCTTTCTGAGAGGCTCACCCCCATGAGAAAAGACTCAAATATCATCAGTCTTTGTTTATCTCTTCAGGGTTTTTTCTTGGTCAATTTTTGTATTTCAATTGTTCTCTGTCATGGTTTGTGTGTGTGTGTGTGTGTGTGTGTGTGTGCATGGATGTGTGTGTGCTCGCTGCTTCAGAAGTCAGTGACTAGTTTGGTCTGATTCAGTAGATCAATTCTGTTTATCTTTCCATTATGTGTGGTGTATTATGTGTTCACACACGCACACACACACACAAACACATGCTCCCTTCCGTTCTTCTGTTGGTGTGTTGACCCGGATCAATCAGGGTCTCTTGACCTCCCATCACCCCCTCAGATTAGTTGCCATAATTATCACACTCCATTAAACGTGCACGAACAGCTGAGAGGACCCAAGAAGTGAGGGGGGGGCAGCTGGCTCCTCTGTAGTTCTAATTCTGCAGATCCTCATCATCCTTGCATCATCTGTGCGAGCCTCAGGTCATGTACACGCACACACACACACACACACACACACACACACACACACGCACACACACGGAGACAGACAGGGAAACATGCAGGGGATCATCCCGCCTCCAGAGCGGCGTTATCTGAAAGGAAACACAATCTCGACTTCACATGTGCACGACTTCACATAATTGCAGTCAGCGTCACTAAAGTGGAGGGTTCAAGTGCTCGGGGAGGTTCAGTGACGAGGAAGAGACTTCTCAGTGGAGACGCGGGTCAGATGGATTTGTTTGGCTCTTTGAGACACTTCGCTTTGAGGGCGGATGTAACAGAACTGGATGTGTGTCAAACTATTTCGGGGGTGGGGTCGATGGAGACAACAGCTGAGCGGCTCAACGACACCCCTTCTGACATTTAATGTGACGTCTGAATAAATAATGATTGATGGATCCCTGCTGAATAGAATGATCTCAGGAGTCCGAGAACCTCCAGCTTGACCAAGATAAAGGTGTCTTTTCTTTTAGCACCGGGAAGCGTTAGCATGCTATTCAAATTGAAATATCTTGGATGAGCTGAAATCTGCTCACGACACTCATGTTCCTGTCTTGAAGTATCGAAATCATACTGGTGATCCTTCAGCTTTGCTTCATGCCCATTCACTCGTGTCCATTAGCACTTCTATCGTGACCATGTTGTATTTGTATACAGCATTCACAATCAATAACATCTGCATACGTAAGCTTTTAGCTCATAGCACCACTGTGACACAGAGAAGCACCGTCTGATATAAAACTTTGTCGAACTTCAAACCTCTCACTTCTCGATCTGCATCGTCCCCAGTTATTCCCATCAGTCCTCTGACACGTGACGGATCTAGAAACCCCCGCTGACATCAGACAGAACAACGCGACACTACGTGCTTCTTCACACTGCCTCCAACTTCCGTCTTTCCCGCTATTTTTTTCATTTTTTTTCTCTCTTCCCACATCTCTCCTCAGAGAATGTATCCTACAGACAAACACTCCTGCCCCGCTCTGGCAGCCTGGTGAAACACTCGTCTGATGTCTGCCTGTCGTTCCTCTGCTCTGCTCTTGTTTTCGGACTCCCTGCTCCTTTCCCTCGCTGTCCTGTCGTCTCTTCTGTTTCTCCCTCCTCGGACCCGTCTGTCCAGTGGAACTAGTTTCTCTGGGTGTTGATGGCAGCATGTGAACCTTTCTCTTTAGTGAAATCACGTGACTCTGAAGTTTGTGTCGTAAAATTATATATATATATATATATACACATATACACACACATATATGTAAATATGACTTAAGCATGCAAAAACAGAGAAGGGTTCGAGCCTTCTTAGGAGCACTCCATGCAAATGATTGCAAAGTAAACTAAAGTGAAAGTAGGTCATCGCAGTGTTGAAGAATAAAACAAAATGATGCGACTTCACTCACTGGAGCAGTCAAAAAAAAAAACGACAAGTGGATGAAGCATATTGTCAATAAAAGAGGGAAATATTTGCCTCGAGCCTTTTGCTAGGAACACGTTTTCACTGTGTTGATTGTTGACAGATTTACAGGCTGGAAAAAAAAAAAAAACAGCAGAGTCTCAGCTGAGTTTAGTTTTGAGTTTAAACCCAAACTTTAAAACAGGATCTGAAAAAAAGAAATGAAGTACAAATGTGACGGACAGTTTGTGTTCCCCTCCCCTTTTTTGATAAAGCTTTGTTCTAAATGGAGCGTTTCCCTCTAAATCAGCCATGCAGCGTAGATTAAGTAGAGGATTGATGGGATACTTGAACCTTCCAAAAAAAAAAAAAAAGGAGGTCCAAATGTGCTGGCTCTATTGTGTAGGCCTGAATCAATAAAGAGTGGTAAATAGAGTCGGCTGACATGACATATACGCTGAAGCTGATGGCCTGCTGTTGATGATGTATTCCGTTCCCTGATGGGTCGTGAAACTGATCAATTAATCAACAAGGATCAGGTGTGTAATCAGACGATCTTTAATGTTTGGCACGTGGCCGTCTGAACGTGTGCTGGTATCGCCCCATCTGTCCATCTCGACTGAATCAGGTTTTTTTTTTTTTTTTTTACGTTGGAGCTCTGCACTCTGCTTTTGTGTCAGCCTCTTTCCGAATGCAAACCTCCACCAGGAGCTCCTTCCTGGTTACTTTGTAAAGACAGCATGTGTTGTCCCTCCCTCACTTCCACACACACACACACACACATATTCCCCCCCCCCCCCCCCCTCCCTGTGCTCGACACCAACAGGAAGGAGAGAGGAAACAAAGAGCCCACTTCCTGAGCGTACAGCCTGCGAGCTACACAATGGAAAAGGAAGTACCTGGCAACTGTAAGAGAGGGCCGCAGAGTGTGAAGGCAAGATAAAGCAGTCTCTGTCATTTTCCATCACCCCCCTTCTTTAAGGGCACGACCTTCTCCCGAGTTTGTTTATTTTACCTTCATGTCCTTCTCTGAAGGGGGAAAAAAACCTCTCTTGATTCTTTTTTTTTTTTCCTCCTGGTTCTAACGGGTTGATGGCTCGCTCTCTGTCTTTCTGTTGGCCTGCCCTCATTCTCTCAGTGCACAATCAATCTTATTTCAGTGCGGTCACGCCCCACGTCAGACGACTCTCTGGAGCACTGCTGCTGTCACCATAGCGACCTTTGCTGAGGATGGACAATCTTGGACAGCAGGGGACTGTGGACTCTACAGATGCTGAAAGCCTTGCTTTAAATCAACACTGCTGGCCCGCGGGAGGAGATAGTCACTCTAAAGTCTGTAAAGACAGAAAAACAAAGATCCATACAACTCAGTGGGGTTAAAGACATAAAAGTTATAAACATTGAATATGAGGTTTGATAAAAGATGTGCAGACAGACACAAAGATGGAGGCTGAAAAGAGGTCCACTTCAACCTGGAGCCAGGCTGTCATGATTCATCCGCTCTTAACGTCCACTTTTTTATGATTCAAGGCTCCATCCCTCCCCTGGCATTACTCTGGGGAGGCGGGTCTTTGCTCGGCTTACAACTTCAAAGCACACCCCCTCCCGGACATTTCCCCCTACCTACTCAATCCCTCTCTTCCTTTATATTCTCTCTCTTCTCTCCATTGTTCAATCGATTTCTCTCTCTCTCTCAACCCCCCCTTTTCCTTTTTTTCCCTCCTCTATCTCTCAGCTCCTCTTCTCTTTCCTTCCTTTTTTTTTTTTTTTTTTTTTCTCACCCTCCAATCTCTCTTCAGGTGAATCCCAGCAGTCCAAACACATCAAAGGCGGTCATTTTACCCTGGTTGTTGAGTGGGCAGGCTGTGGGCTGGCAGGATTGATGCCAAGGCCAGGTATACCTCAGGGGAGGATCCTGAGCAGCGCGGAAACTCAACGATGAGAGTGTGGAAAAATTAAAGAGCCATAGAAGGAATATGTTATTCTAGGTGAATTGTACCAGGCATTGTTTCCACTTGAAACTCTCAGGCTGACAACAAACACTCTATAATCTTAAATGACTTGCATCTCTTTATTTCGCTTTCTCAGTTTCCATCTTCGCGAGATTTTTTTAATATTTTTTTATGAACTTCCTATTTTCCAGGAAACGCCATAAAGCGAGCGACAAAGCATGAAATACTGCTCTGAAAGGCCCTGAATAGCATCCTTTTTTTTTTTTATAGCAGCAGAGCTTTGTACCGCATAATATCTCCCTTCAGTTGGGATTGTACAGCAGGCCTAACTACGGCTCTCCACAATGACATGCCTCTATTATCAAATTTCCTGTTCTGCTGCTCTGTCATGATTTCCATGAGCGGGAGCAAGCGACAGTTATGAAGTCAAAAAAAAAAAGAAGAAAGAAATGCTTTAGCAGCTCTGCTTTTTTGAGTATGATTCCTTCAAAGCGGACCCTAAAATAATGAGCAGAATATGACACGTCGTTTATCTGATATCTGTGTTTTCTATGGTTGTACTTCTACAAGGAAGGAAGTTCATCTTGTTAGTTCTTTGTAAATAGTTTTGTCGTTGTTCTTTTGTCCCGTGGAGTAAGGGCTGCAACCCACATCCACATAAAACACGCAGAGGCACGTCAACACGTGCACATTAACATTTTCATCCTAATGAACACACGTGGCCCGCTGTGCCTTTGTCTCCGTTCGGTCAGGAGCGACCTTCAGTCAGTGGGAGGAGCACAGATTAGTTCAGCCTGACACAAACCTGCGTTAGTGAATCCTATAGAGGGGTCAGTCACAGGTCGGCGTCACTCTCTCAAAGGTGCAGTGACGCTCGACCCCCGGCCCATCTCTGCCTGCGCTGACCCACATCTGCAGTCTCAGCATTATGCACAACGAGGACATTTACAGGGAGGTGCACAAGTGTCTTCAAATCAGTTAGTGCTCTTTGTGTTCAGATGTGTGTGTGTGTGTGTGTGTGTGTGTGTGTGTGTGTGTGTGTGTGTGTGTGTGTACTTTGTAAGTCTTTCAATCAATGCTGAGATCATA
The DNA here is from genome assembly GCF_947650265.1 of Symphodus melops. NCBI lineage: Eukaryota > Metazoa > Chordata > Actinopteri > Labriformes > Labridae > Symphodus > Symphodus melops. The sequence goes on from NC_136702.1 coordinate 12,535,592, forward strand.
CGTAAAAAGTAAAATGTTCTAAATAAATGTATAAAATTAGTCATTTAAAGAAACAGAATCTGAATCCAAATAGAATAGGGAATATTCCCGAATAATATCGGCCCATTTCTGACCTCTTCTCTTCGTGTTTGTCTGTTTGTTTGGAGAATATTCAAACAAATAAGACACAAACAATTAGCTCGGTTTGTAGATCCTGGAGTTTTCTTTCTTTAAGCTTTCACTTTTTTATTTGTCATCATAACAATGCAGTCCTATGGGAGGATAAAAATAGATCCAGATTAAAAACATCAGCCGCATATACATCACATTATCTGTGAAAGAAAAAAAAAATCCAGATACTTGTGCAGGTTTAATGGTGGCATCTGTTACATCCAGCAGATTTACAGATTATATCTGGTCAAATAATGGAGATCATCCTTTCAGCGTGTAAAGTGCATCCCAGATGTAAACAGTGGTGTAAATATAAACCCATGCAGGACGAGGACGGGGTACTTGCTCGTCTGTCCGGGTTCAAGAAGAGGACTCTTTGTTTTGAGTGTAGCGCTTCATCTGTGCTGCTGAAGAGAACTGATCTTATACTGAACTTATAACTCGGCCTTTGTTGAAGAGAGCTGATCACACAAAGCTGAGCTTCATTAATACACACACACACACACACACACACACACACACACACACACACACACACACACACACACACACACACACACACAGAGTAGACAGAGTTTCCATCTGCACCTAAAGCTATCAACATCTAGCTATGGCTGTGTCAGAATGGAGTTATGGTAGAAATAATCTAAAATAGTAGAAACATGTTTTTGTTTTTACTTCTACAACTTGATTGAACTTAACTTGATTCCAATGAAAGAAAAAGAAAAAAGACAGACGAGGTGGACGAGAAGGAAAGGAAGATGAGGAGACAATACTACATCATCTAGATGAAGGACAAAAAAAGAGGCGAGCAGAGGACGCCCGGCAGCGTCTCTCTAGCACCCTCTGTTGGTCACACTGGACAAAAGCCCACCACTCACTCGCTGTCTGTGTGTGTGTCTGTGAGCTGACGTCTGTCCAGATGCTGATGATGTCATGAGCCTGACAGAAGGAGCTCTTTTCATACTTTGATCCAGCTGTGTGTGGAATATCAGTTCATCACAGTGAAATGGATGTTTCGCGTGAGTTGGGATTTTAATTGTTTCCCAGATGCAGAGGACGCCTTATCTTTTTAAATCAAAACGTGCGTGTGTGTGTGTGTGTGTGTGTGTGTGTGTGTGTGTGTGTGTGTGTGTGTGTGTGTGTGTGTGTGTGTGTGTGTGTGTGTGTGTGTGTGTGTGTGTGTGTGTGTGTGTGTGTGTGTGTGTGTGTGTGTGTGTGTGTGTGTGTGTGTGTGTGTGTGTGTGTGTGTGTGTGTGTGTGTGTGTGTGTGTTTCTTAGTCACAGTATTTGTGAAGTGGGCTGTGTTAGTTGACCTATCGAAGCAGGAGCCTGGAGATGTAGGTGTGTTTGTGTTTGTTGGACTTGTGCTCAGCAGTAACTCTCTCAGCTCAGCGGTCAGTGACGTGCACCAGTTGTCCTTTCTTCACCTCCACTTACACGGTGAACATCTAGTCTGAGGGCAGACCAGATGTTCCAAGCCGGCCCCGGTCATGTTATCAAGAGCCTGAGGTTTGTTTGAGCCGTGCGTGGTGTTAAAATTTAAAAGGCTTAAGTCTGGCCTTGAGAGCGCTATCACTGCTCCACATAATTGCTTGGGCACAGCCTGAGTAGCATAGTTCAGGCGGATCTGTAACGGAGAAAGTGAAAGTGCCACCGTGCTGAATTATACATGAGCAATCACGCTAAGCCAAAAAAAAGTGTGCGCTTGTTGTTCACACATAAACAACACTTCGTAGGAACATCGAGTTGAGGAAGGCTTTGCAGAAACACATAGCTTGATTCTAAAGGTTGGTAATTACTTTTACATCCTGGCATCTTGGAGGGCAGCTGCTGCTGTTGATGGTGAATGATAGAAACACTTAATCAGCTTCCAAAGGAGAAAGACATGGTTGGAATAGAAATAAAGGAAACGGTGAAGGAATTAGTGGGAAGACATGTGAAATGAAGAGGGAGGAAAAGGAGAAAATAAAAGCGTGTTGAGTGTGTGCACGAGGAAAGAGATGAACAGATGGTGATGGAGAGGAGGTGAGGCCTGTGGCACCCTGTCTAAAACCTGCTGAGATTTGGCCTTGAGTCCTGTTTGAATGTGTTGCAAAGAGAGAGATCTGTAGGTGAGCAGCGTGTAGATGTATCCGTGTAAATAAGCACGAGAGAGTCAGACAGTCTTAACATTTCTTATCTAAATGTGTTAAAACCTTGTTCCACCATACTGAACGGATACAAACGTGTGTCATTTGAGGACTGCTCTCATGTGTCTGTATGTCATTCGTTACATTATTTTTCGCCGTTTTTCAGACAAAACAGTCAATCCACCAACCTCGCCTTGGACAAAATGTTGATTATGTGGCGTCATTTTCACACGATGCTGCGCTCCCCCTCTGAGACCGGTTCATGAATCACAGGCCGGGACAAAAGACGACGGTGTTTGGAGCAGAGCTCACCCCCGGCCCCTGACATGTACAGATATGGACGAGATTGGGCGTGTTCAGGGTGCCAGGGCCACACAAACACACACACACACACTAAAGCACTAAGTTGGACGGGGGGAGGGGGGGGGGGCATAGCCTGCGCCTCTTTTTCTTTCTCTGGTTGCGTGCTTTAAATTGGATTGCCACGGTGTCCATGTGTAGATGTTCAGCTGTTTTCATGCAAAACCCCAAGCCCTCTCCCACCCTGCTTTCCCCTCACTATAGCAAAGGTGTTTATGTGTGTGTATGAAAGGGGCTTAATGGCTAAGCCTGTGTCAGGCCTGCAAAAAAACAAAAAAAAAACATGCTCATTCATATGGTAATAACCAGGCAGAGAAAAAGACAATAAATCTCTAAAACATCCTCGGAGACCGAAGAAGAAGGGAGCAGATCCCACAGAGCGAGAGCTTCAGACGGAGCACATATCTCCAAAATCCAGGGATGCAGGATTTATCTACAGAGGTACACGATGGACGAGCTGGAAGCTGTTAGTTCCTCACGGATGCAGTAGGTTTCAGAATTTTATTTTAACTGTCGTTGTGTCTGATTGTTTCATATCGACGACAAGGATTGAATTCATGAATTTGCAAAAACTTCAGGAAAAAAACAAACAATTTGCACATCGCAGTGCTGTTTTAAAAAACACAAATGCTGTCGGCAAAGCAAGTGCTTCTGTTTTTAACTTCAGAGCCTTGGTATTAGTTTTTTGTTTTTTTTCCCAGGTTATTTTACAGGTCCCCCGAGGGAGGTAAACAACTCGACTGCATGCAGCCCGTTTGGCTGAGCAGAGCTGAAAAGCATCTGGACAACTTCACAAGATTTTCCAAATGGGTCTGCCATTCTGGGGTTTTTGGAGCGTTTTAAAAGGAGAAAATCAGATTGTGTATTTAGAGAATGGAGAACATTAAGTGAAACGGAATAAGACTTTGCATGAACGAAACAGGCTCACAATAAGTAACATAACAACCTTGTACATCTGGTTGACTCAAGGCTGAAGGCTGCATCTAGAGCTGCATTGGAAAATCAATTTTTTAGTTGTTGAAAAAGATGTATGGAGTTCAGAGTGAACTTTTTAGGCCTGTATATTGCCTTTTCTTGTTCCATCAACTGCAGCTCTGCTCCTTCTATAACTACTCCAGCACTAACGTGTTGGTCACATGACCACAGCACACGTGATTCTCTGCACGTCACCTCCAGCAGAACAGATTTAAAGGGCGTGTCATGACATAAGTTAACCAGCATGGCGTACAGTACGGTTGGCCCTTGCAAGCTTAAAACAGAACAGTGAAGCAGTTAGTCCATGGCAGTGTGACTTGAGGCTGTAGCTGCTTGTTGGCTGTGAGCAGAGTCTTTATTCTGAGGCTCCCAGCCCGGTCACGCCTGTCACACTAATGTCTTGCTTTGCAAATCAAACACACTCACACAGTAAACACACAGGCGACTTGAAAGGACTTCCAACAACGAGAGACTGTAGCCGTTTCACATTTCAGTCCCCTTCATTCAGCGAGTAGGTTCAAAGAGTAAAGCAGAGGCCCAAGTGCAAAACACACAGCACTCCTGATAGGTGCTGTAAATCTTGTGAGGTCAACAGTGCTCATCGCTGTGGATTAATTGAGCCATCTGAGCAGAGTGTGATGGCAAATAATTGGAGAGGTTGTCCTGCCATCCAATTCAGAGTGACGCAAAACACCTCTGGCTGAGGGCCAGAATATCATCACATGGCTGAGTCACAGCGTAGTGCTGCAGGAGTATCAGATGAATATGTTTGGACCCGAGCCAGATCTGTGTCTGTCACACACACACACACACACACACACACACACAAACAGCTTTTTGATGAGGTCAGTGTTGTCCCCACTGTTCAAAACTTACACTAAACATCGTCGACTTAAAGACAGATTTCTTTGAGATACAAATATCCGGCACCGGACAGAGGTGAGCAGCTCAGTCTCACACATGTGGCGTGTGTGTGTGTATGTTTGCGCACGTGTGTGTGTAGGTGTGTGTAAGTAGGCGTGTGTGTGTGCAACTATCCCCAATCTGGATCATTTGCTCGATCTGCATCTGTCTCTTTTCGAGAGCTGGTGTAAGCATGTCACTTGTCTGTGTGTGTGTGTGTGTGTGTGTGTGTGTGTGTGTGTGTACAGTATCAGTGTTTATTCATCACTGTTAATTATGCCTCCCCCCCTTTAATTATGCCCCCCCCCTTGTCTGCTCCCCAAATCAGTGCACAGCTGCAGGGCCCCACGAGTAAACCGCTCTGCGTCTAATGTCTTATTATTCACGCTGTCTGTCTGCTCACCAGCCATACAGAGCCTAGGGGATGGAGGGAGATTTTGGGCTGCATGTGTGTGTGTGTGTGTGGCTGTGTATTAGCAATGTGGTAATGGAGGGTTCACCTAATTCGTTGGCACTACTTAATTAAAAGCTATGCGGCAGTGTGATTGGTACGGTTGATGGATGGGGACCAGGGCCGATAGACACAGGAACTCTAGGATCAGGAATATCTGTGTGTGTGCGTGCGTGTGTCAAGTGAACGGAAGAGGAAGTCATTACCTTTTATTCATATCCTCCTTTTCCCCCCTCCTTTTTTGTCTTTTTCACCCTCCCTTTTTGTCTCAAAATTCTCCCTAAAGCCCCCCCCCCCCCCCACCCACCCACCATTTCTCCAGCTGGCTCTCAGTGTCAAGCTCCTTGTCATCTTCCATCACCCCCTCTTTTCTGCCAGACGTCCCCTTTTTCCTCTCCTCCCTGAGTGCCTTGAACCTTCCAGTAGGATGTGTGTCACATAAATGATCCTACACTGTGCCGTCGTGTCATTCAGTCTGACTCCAGCTGTATAAAGGAATAAACCATTTGTCCATTAGCATTGAGCTAACATGACAGGTTGTATATTGAAAGTTACCATACTGCCTTGTTAGCTTTGTTAGGTTTTTTGTCTGGAATCAAACCACGATGGAGCTCGCTCTCGACTTTTAGCTGTGTGATCATACAAACAAAGTGACTTTAATGAACGTAGAACTATTTAGGCAACGTGAAGCAGTTCAATGTTTTTGTTCTCTTCAATTGGAGGTGTTGCAGCACATCAGCTCACTAAAGCCCTGAGCATTAGGCAGGGAATATAATGTTTTTGTGTGTTTCTACAGAAGAAACTAATGGGTTTAATTCAAAGCTCTTTTTTTAATGCTCTTATTCCCTTTACTAGAACTATACCTGTATTTTTTTTTTCTACCGTTAGCATAGCTTCGACTTTGTTTTGCTGCTGTGCTTTTCAGTCTGCTCAGTTTAAAATGTCATTGAAAATAAAGATTAAGCTCAAAAGATCAATCAGGTTTGTCTCTAAAATAAAATGTAGATTACCGCACATTACGATTGTAAAAAAAAAAAAAAAAAAAGCGTTATACTCAGATTGCTATAGTTCTTATGAGGTCAGTAGACTAATTATCAACTGCATCCGTTTTTGCTTTCATTGTGAATCAAAAGAACTGTTAAATTAAATGAGTCATATTGGGTGAGGTTTTTCTTTATCTTCCTCTCAGTTCATCTGGTGCTGAATGGTCACTTGGCACGTCACATTAAGCAGCAACACAGACAGAGTTTGACCCATAGTTCAAGGTGGCGTGTAGTTCATCTCAGCCTTTAGACTCTCAGGAGACGATCTGGGTGTGAGGAGGCGTTTGCTCAATTGTTTGTGTGCGCGAGCAAGCAATAATTGAGCCTAATTATAAGCAGCTATTCAGTGAAACTTACTGCCACAGGGTGAATGGGTCTCTAATTTCGGAAATAAAGCAGCCACACACACACACACACACACACACACACACAG